>NC_063196.1:22617604-22687604 GCF_017589495.1 Alosa alosa
AGGAGTTTGTAGAAAATCAATACAGACCTTGTGGGCATTCGACCAAAAACATTTAGGGCCCTACTTTAAATGATGGGTGAAGTGTTAATGTATTGACTATTCAATACCATGAGGAAGACCCTAACACTGGTGGGTTAGCTCAATGCTCCTATGTGCCATACAATAGCTTTCATTCACGCACAAGACACTTTGTCTGACTTTAATTTGCCTGTCATTTGAATTAGGGCCCTCAAAGTTAGTCCTGTATTTTTGACTCTGTAAAAGCAGTATATGATGATGAAATACTCTGTCTACATGTTCTGTATTGAGCAATTCCTGAGCTTGAAGATGCACTTTAATTTCAGCATTTCAGCGAGATTTCTGTGCCTCAGCAGCTGATTGATTTGTATACGATGTGTGTGCAGTGTTCTTTGGTTTTGCTGTCAGTGTATACAAACAAAATGACAAGCAAACAAACAAATCAAGACATCTTGATATGTGTGCTTCTCTGTCGACCAAACGATTATTTTCTTCATATTAGTTGAAGAGTCTGTTGTCTGTAGGCTTGCATGTTCGTAGCTAAGAGTGCTAGAGTTAGCCTAACTTGCATGGGGGGTGGCGTTTGTGCAGGGCTTTGAGATGTTCTGTGTGTATAAGCATCACCACACACACACACACACACACACACACACACACACACACTATTGGCACAGTAGAGGACAGGATTTGCCATCACATCATGGGTAAGATCTCAGACCCATGGAGAATAAACAAATTCAACTCATACTTGTCACTGTAACACTTTCAAACATATACAATAAGTCTGTCATGGATCACATTAAGCTATCATTCTTCAAACCTACAAATAACATTTAAAACCACACTGAATCCATACTGTTCTGGCACAGTAGAGCTGACTCAAAGATGCATTTCCCGAAAATGTCACTGCGCCATCAACAGCCATAATATGACCATTACTGCAACAACTGTTGTTAAACGATCTAGATCATTCCGCTCTCTCTGTCTTTTACATGGGAGGCAGACAGAAGCTGTGCTTTTGTCCATTACGCATGACCTTTGACCCTGACTCTTACATCATTTTCTGTCACAGCACAACATGCCGTTCTGGAGGATATCGAGCCACTCGGACCTGCTGGCCCTACATCAAGCACTGGAATACGAATACCTGTAAAGGGGGGGAAAAGAACTAAACTGCAGAACTGTACCTACCACTTTTTTTTTTCTTGTTTTTTTTTTCTTTCTTTCTTCTTTTTTTGTACATCTATTTAAGGAGCTACATTACACTGCTAATTTTTGTTTGTTTCATTTTGTCTTTTATAAAAGAAAAAAATGTTGCTTAATAAATAAATAAATAAATAACTGAACTGTCTTAAGAAGACGAGGACGGCGAGCGAGAATGCTGGTTTTATTTGTGAAACTATACAAGGTCTTACTGTAAGCCCCCAAAAAAGTTTTCATTTAGTTGTTTTTCCTCTTCTTAGCTAATGTGAGGTGGGACAGTGGAGAAACTATGAGTTTCACAAACAAAAACAAAAATGAAAAGAGATTCTCCCTCCCCTCGTGGAGGACCTAAACCTTAATGCAAAAGACTTAAAACTGTAACCATAACAACCCTCCTCCCCATTCTTCTTGCTTCCATAGCAACAACCTGCACTCTGAGTGTCTATCTAGTGTACACCCCATACCCCATGTAAATTATTTTACAGTTAATAGTTTAAACACGGACATATTTGTTGTTTGATATTGGAAAGGCTTTTGTTGTCTCTTTGTTTTTGTAAGTTTTTGGCAAAGAAGAATGTGCATAATGATTTGTTGTGCCTTATATAAAAAAGATGTGTTTGTGTGTTTCAATGTAATTTTTGTTTATTTTAAATATGTATGTAGATAAATTACAAACGTTAAAAAAATCATTGCACGGGGTCCTGATAGATTATTCCCAAACACCCAATGAATGGCTGAGTTTAAAACACACACACACACAAACACACCTCTTTAACTGTGATGATAGAAGTCTAATTATGTAAAGAGTAAGAGTGGAGCATGGTATATCACACGTATACATCAAACCCTAAAATGGTGTAGTAATATGCATACATGCACCAACTGCCGAACTATTCATTTTGTCACATATCACCATTTACTTCTAGCCTGGAGATTCCAGACCCAAATCCGAAAGATTAAGGGTCTGGCCATGAATAATGTAATGGCCCAACTCGTAGGGCGGCACCAAGCATGCATTTGAAAATCTCAATGCACGCAATTGGCCAACACTATATGACCAATGTTTACCGACTGATTCCGGACTTTGACACAATTGGATAGCACTACGACTCACCTGTTTAGTTCGCCTCTGATATCAGATACACCGATGTGATTGGTATACAAGGGACATGTGTAGTAATGAGCATCATTACTCATTGCCAGAATGACACGCTGAGCAAATTCAAATTGTGCTCCCGTGAGAACTCTGGATTACCGGGGTAATTTACTTTAGCATATAAACCCTTAGTGCCATATGAGACCAGAACCCAGCGATGCCTCTTCCATACCAGCCACATTACTGAAGCAGATCTGGGAATCATAAACCAGACTTTAACTGGCAGGATGTGAAAAGCCACAATTGTTTCACATTAGGAACTCATTTTTGAAGTCTCCTTATAAAAATGTGTTGCCTTAGTCAGCAGGCATCTCTTCCAAGGACTTGGAAGTCGTTTGCCCTACATATGCACATAAAACATAGCCTACAGCCACGTGTTGGTGTGTATACCTTATGGACAGATGTACATCATTCTTCCACTTGACTCTAGGGCAATGTGCCAGATAGTTCTGTGGTGAAACATGTCCACAAGATACCAGTCAGCAAGCTATTGTCAGTAGTGACAATTTGGCATGACTAAGGCGCAGTAAGCAATTATGCATGTTGCATTCATTCAAATACATTTACATTTCTTAGCAGACATGTTTGTCCAGAGCAAACATATTTTAAACAAGGACCAAAACCACAGCAAGGGTAGCTCACCCCTCCCTTCAGTATTCCCAGAGAAACTCCAATGACTTGTGTTATGGAGTTGAATAGCATATGATTACCAAGTACACCTTTAAGGCAGCATGCCCATTTTCAGATGAGAACACCCTACTGCTGCTTTGGATACATCCCCTTGCAATTTCTACACCATACACATTTACTATTTTGATCTAAGAGGTTAATTCACACATCCTCAATCGGTCTCCCACTGTTGTCTGTACTTACTCCCAACGGGCATCCATCCAGATACAAGTAAGCCTTAAGCAGACATACCATGTGCAAACCCCTCAGTATTTCTTAATTGATGGTTCTGCTGTTCCCATTGTTATCGATTGACAACTCTTTACATCTTTAAATCGCCAGTAGGCAAATTGTCATGATAAACCATTCAGAAGACTGGTTATGCGGTTGCCCGGCAATATTGCTCAAAGCACTGCCACATGCATCACCTTTAAAAGATACTCTTGTGCACCCCCTCAAATCATATTCTAACGTACTCTGTGCACAAAGTCACAATAATACTAGTGATCACATCCATGTTCCAAAGAGGTAAAACACCACACCAGACAAGCAGAAGTCGTTTCACTTCAAAAAGGCTTTTTATTCTGCGCTTTACTTCTTGGACTTGAAGTACTCCTCAATGACGTCCTTGGCCTGAGACTCTTTGCCGTAGTCCTGCAAAGGAAAAAGCACAGAAGTGTTAAGAGACATGAAGCCACAATCAATGTTAAATCCATAAACATTCATGTGCAAGCCTGTATTCTGGACTTCAAAACACCACATTTTCACAGAGCTTCTCAAGTCAGGCAGCAGCAAAGGTCAAGTGCTGACATCACATGCAATAAAATCCACTCTATTTCTACTACTTGGTCCCAGCCCTGCAGTACAGATGCTCACACCGCAAGAACACCATTTCAGAGTGCTCATGCTAGTACAACACTACTCCTGCTGGTAAGCAGACACTCAGTGCTTCCAACATGGGAGCAGAGTACCAAAACCAGAGACTACCTAATGAGACACTCAAAGAATCCTCCACAGAAATGCACAGGGTTAGTTTGTAACACCAATATGGCAGTAGTCTATACATATCCCGCCCCTTCTCGTACGCCTTCCTATACCAACACACCATAACTGTAAGCCAAAGTCACCTCATCCTGTATACATGTCACAAGACATCCACGCATCCTAGTAAACAGGCAAGCAGTGTGTATGTGTGCGAGATGACAAGAGTCCAAAGTGACACGGGCAGGAGGCCCATTCTAAGGCCTTCTCCAACCCAGGGCTCGAAATTAACTTGCTTAGAACTGCCACAACAAAATGTCAAATGCTAACTTAAATAACCGTTTTCATACTTATATGCTACCTTGCAACAATATCGTTTTGTAAAATCGCAGTTGCAGTAATCCATTTAGCTCAGCATGGTAGGCTATTGGTGACGTTTCGTCTGTCACTGACAGAAAACACGCAGTGTTTTAGTCGGACTGTCATCTCTTTTTTATAGAACACCAGTGTAACCTTAGACCTACACACTACAGGATCAGTCAAAAATGTTCGAAATGTCATGAAAACAAATGCCATTTCCTAGCCTACCTGCCTGCTAGTTAACCTATATCGGAAAGTGACCTATTAGGCCTACCGCCCATGCCCTATGTTTGTGTCAGCGTATGTGTCACTTAATATTTATTTTTTTATACAAAACCAAGACGGCGGATTCCCAAGGAAACACAAGCACCTATCCCATTTGGATATCTTGTATTGTAAATGTACCATTGTAGCCTACAGTGATTCGAAGCGCAGTAAACAGTGTTGTAAGGCTGCATGTATAAAACCGCTTCTTTATAGTTCAGCTGGCTAACGCTGCTTTTGCCATCTGCCCTTTACGCCAGGTCAAATTTTGTTTCATTTTATTCAGACAAGACACGTTCTAGATTCATGTGAACAGTTTAGTAAAAAAGTACCTATTTTAAAATTTGCTGCCATTTTTCTCCTGTCCCAGACATCATTCTATTGTGTCAAGAAGGCATTTTTTAATGGTCCCCAGGACATTGTTAATTTCGAGCCCTGCTAAAACCTCGTTAGTAGTACCCGGTTCTGCAACCACTCTGCACTGGCCAGGAACCCTGAAGCTCCAAAACTCCCTTTACATCATTACCCTTCTCTACGTCAACCCCCAGTACAGATGAGCCGAGACAGAAACATTCAGCGCACAGAAGAACACAAACCTTTAAAAGGTGCAGCTCACAATTCAAAACTATCACACACACACCCTGATCAAACCCCTGGTGCTCCTGCTGTCCATGCTGTGCGTGTGCACTCAAATCAAAGGCGTTCCTACACGTCACAGGAACGCAAAGGGATTTGGACCGAGCTGTACTCCATTCCAGCCAATCAAAGCATTGTTTCCCGAGTAACTTCACTGTTCAGACACAGACAGCAACAACCTTTTTGCTAGATTCACTGACTGCAACCGTTGCAAACACCATGCCTTGAGCAACAAGCCTCAAATCAGTTACCAGGTTCATCCGGCTGCATCTCAGTAAGATTTGGGTAACATGTGGCGTTTATCCTCACTGAGTCTCAGTAGAGGGAGCCAAGTTATCGTCACCGACACAGCAAGAGAGCCTTCCTCACAAAAGCCAGAACTGAATTGAGTCACCATGTCAGCTTCAGCACCACTTCACACAATGCAACTCACCTTGACGACCACACAGCTGCAGCCCACCACCTTTCTGGGTTTGCCCTCACGGTCGATCTTGCACAGACCAACCCACTCGCCGAGCTTCTTGTTGTCGTCGACCTGGCAAATGCACATAAAGAAAGCATTACACTAGGGCACACACGCAGCCAGCAGATTCAAGAGCGAGGACATAAGCACAACGATCGTATATTGTATCTAATTTACACTCTTTACAACCGTTGCAAACGCCATGCCTTGAGCACACCAAGCCTCAAATTAGTTCCCAGGTTCATCTGGCTGCATCTCAGTAAGAATTGGGTAACATGTGGCGTTTATCCTCACTGGGTCTCAGTAGAGGGAGCCAAGTTATCATCACCGACACAGCAAGAGAGCCTTCCTCACAAAAGCCAGAACTGAATTGAATCACCATGTCAGACTACAGCATTTGCAAAAGGACTAAGGACTATAGGTTGCACAACAAAGTAAATCTCTGTAAACCTAAATTGCTTAAGTGCACAATATTAAAAGTCAAGATGGAACAATACAATCCTTCAACATTTAAACATGAGTGAATACGCCAAAATCAGGCAAACACATACAGCTAACTACATTCAAACTAATGTTACCACAGAAATACTATTCCGACAGCAGAGTTTAAGGCAAAAACATTTGTCAAATTTTCTTAACAACCATGTATACCCACAAATCTTGTCTGGGCCACGCCTGTATTCAGACACACTGCCTGTGGACTAAGCATTGTGATATGCTGAAACGTACCTTGATGAGGTTGATCTGGTGCTCAGCACAGAGGGCTTCCACCAGTTTGACATACATGGGCTCGTCACAGTTGGATGCCAGGACGCAGAGGTGAGCCTGGCGCCTGGAAGCCATTCAAACAGACCCATCAGAACTTGCAACCACCATAGTGGTGTCAATGCTGTTAAACTTTCAGTATCTCAGACAAATATTGGGTAACAATGGCAATTATCCTCAGAGACTTCAGTAGAGGGAGCCAGATCATCATCAGTGATACTGCATTTCCTTCAGACATTTATCCTATAGAAAGGTGTAACTTCAGGAACACTCACTTGTCGAGAGCCTTGGCGGCCTCGCGGATTCCACGCGCCAGCCCGTCGTGGATGAGGGCGGTCTTGAGCACCTCGGGCAGAGCGGTGTTGACATCCATCACACCTCCGGCAGCGATGCTGTATGAAACACGCGAGATGGAAGCAACACATTACCATAATGTTTGCCTAGGCGAATTGGACATACTAAGACTATTTAGGCCTCGGCATTTCAGATTGCGTATCTCACTCATGATTAAGAGTGAAGGGGTATCCGACTAAAGAATGAAAATCATCACATCAATGCCGGGGCTGAGCGATGTAAACTTCCAAGAGGCCAATGTTCACTTTCCACATTGGGTTAGCTTACTGGCTAACATCTCAAATAAACACTATTGAGCAGCTTCTGTATGTGTTCCAATTAGAAGAAAAGAATACACCACAAGAAAGAAACCTCAAAGATGTACGGGGTTTGCATAGCACAAACATTCGACCAACGTCACATCAATGACAAATAAGCGGGTAAATTAGGTAGCACGCAACATCCCAATGGAGCAACGAGTGGCTTCCATCCTCGGTTCGGAACATACAGACACCGGTTTCAACTTTAAGGTTACATGTCTGCTTAAATGAGCTAATATACATTCAATACGTGTTCATATTTTATGAAACACACGCATTAATTGAGTAAAACCTGCAGCAACAATCTAATGTTGTACTTCTGTGTAGTAATCTATGTAGTAGTCTACGGCGATTTTGGTCACGCTTACCCTTCCTCGGCCATTGTAGATTTGTGATGGATGGTGGACTTAAAATTCTGCAATAGTCACAAAATATGATAGATATGTTATCACTCATGGTATAAAGTTCAATTTGAAGTTACTAAGCACTAAGATGGTTAATATTTTCAATAGATTGTCCTGGAGGTATGGAAAACTCACCCAATCCTATCTCTGACAGCGGGTAAAGAGGACGTCATCAAAGCGACAACATTGCTTTATTAGTCAAAGGGCCCCTGAGTCATTGAGCTGCCCAGTGCATTGCCTGTAGAAGAGTATTACTAGAACCAGAGCCCGTCTTATTAGACATTCTCTGCTAGAACTCAAATGACATATCTTATGAACGAATTTATGCACTCCTATTGTGGTAAATGTAATGTAAATAATTGTAAACTTAATTTATTACGTGTTTATCCTTTTAGATCAATGCTATCGTATAGGTATTCTGCGTCCATGGGCCAATGTTCTGCTCTTGTAAAAAATATGGATTGAATATGGAATATCTTTTCTAAATCAAATTTGTGACTTTTAATGGCATTTAAAGGCACTATATGATAAAATGATTGAATTCAGGGAAATCACTTACAAAGTTGCAATAATTCCAACATATATCCAACAGAGTCTTTTTTGTTGTTGTTGTTTAAGCTCTTAACAATAATAAGCCATTGAAAAGGCCCGCTTCAATTCATAGATTAATCACCAAAAATATTTGACCATTCATTGTTATTAGGGAATCATTCAATTTGCTAGATTTTAGTGATCAATTATTAACAATAAATTATTTACTATTATTTATCATACTGATAAATTTGTTTGGTCTTTAAAGAGTATCTTCTATTCCCCTTGGGGATCATTAAATATCTATCTATCTATCTATCTATCTATCTGAGTCTGTCACCATCAAAATATCTTCCAACATACACAGTTAATTGAGTCAAGTTATGCTTGAGTGCTTAGAACCTAAACAAAGTTACAGCAGACAAGGCCTTCTGTCTAAAACCAGATGAGTGCAAGGGCCCAATTAGTTTTTTTTTTTTTTTTTTACTGTCAAGAAATGAATTACCAGTGACTTTTCAAGGTAATTTAATTAGCTGAAGTGAGTATACATCTGTAACTTTTGGGAAAACAATTGAGTCCACACCTATGCAGTCTTACATTCTCATACGCCAAGCTCAGACATGTCTCTCTCTGTGTGTGTGTGTGTGTGTGTGTGTGTGTGTGTGCTGTAGCCTAGCTATCCTTGAGGTATAACCAAAGAAGGATCTTGCAAGTTGTGTGGGGGTGTGGCCTCCCAAGTGAGCCATGTCAAAACCTGCTCACCTGGCTGCTGCTCCCACTCACACACACACACACACACACACACACACACACACACACACACACACACTTACACACCTCAGCACACGCCATCCCATTCCAACCAGCCTAAAGCTGCACTGAATCTTGAAACTCTGCACTAGTCGTCCTGAAACTCCTCTACAAACATGGTTCTCACAATCTACTTCAGCAGCGTCAGTGGCTCCAGGGAGGTCTGTAACTCAGCTGTTTGTTCAGTTATTTATTTGTTTGTTCATGTCATTTTTCTGTGTGTTTCAGTAAGGCTGTGTGGCCACTTGCTACACAACAAGATGTTTATTCACAGTCAGTTCATTCAGGCTCTCAGTATTGGTGAGCCACTCTTTCCTAAAAGATGACTCGGATGTCTCCTTCTTACATTTTTTCCTGCATGTACTGTATAGTCACTGCTCTGGTAGTGGTAGGTTGTTTAAGTCAAAAATATTTTCCCCCTACATCATTTTTGAGTGGGTGATTGAACTGAACTTCTTTAAAGATGAGTGCCAATAATTAATAGGGAAACAAACAATCTACAACTCTATTTGACTCTGATTAGGATGTTCAGGAACCTCTAAAGAGAGATGGATGGATGGGTGTCCCTGCTTGCATGAGCCAAGTCTTGTGATAGCTAGTCATTAATGCTTACATTTGTCACAGCAGATTTACATGGCTTGCTGTGGGGCATATTCTCTCAGGTGCAGGTACAGGGCATTTTATGGCCCTGGTTATGTGTAGAAAAACTGTTTTTGCTCCATGTGCTACTTTGTAGGCTATAGTAAAGGTCTTACATAGAACCATCAACATTTTAAAGAGCCCATAAATGTTTTAAGTGCTCATTTTTTTCAGTATGTTGTCCAGCCTGAACATAGAGGCTAGATGCATCTTTTAATGGATCCGCAAAACAGATAGCTAGAGGAGGGATTGCTTGTAAAAGATAGTCTGTGTTTGCCCAACCCTATAGCATTGTCAAATGACCAGGTTGAAATACCTCATAATTCTGGCTGCTGTTTGTGCACACCCATCATGTAAACCACATGAAAGGGGGTTGATGCCATTTCAGCCTACTTCAGGCCAAGTTCAAGGACTGACTTGATGCATCTTGCTTTTTATATGCACTCTTAAAACGAATGTGTTAGACACAACACAAGCTGGACATAGAGACATGTTAAAAACAACACAAGTGGTGTTATTTTCAACACATTTGTTTGTACACAAGAGTGTACACAGTATAACAAAAGCAAAGTGTTAGAAACAACACAAATTGTGTTGTCCCTATATCTGGACATAGATATGGGTTAAAAACAACACAAGTTGTGTTATGTTCAACACATTCTTTTAAGAGTGTATGGCAGCTGTACAGTTTGTGTTGTGCTTGAATGATTGACTCAAACTGGATTGTAGCTGCCCTGATGATGCCTGATGATAAAATCACCCCCTTGGGCTACCCAACTCATTTTCCTTCACTCCAATCTGTCTGATAGGTGTGCCCCAAACTGTCTAGACTGTAGGAGTGGTTCACTGGGTGTCTTTTGGATAGGGAGGTTGTGTGTTTTACTTGTCTAGTGGTTGGGAGACAGACATACATACAAACACCTGACTCTCAGCCACTTAACTGGCTCACTGGCTCAGTAATACCTTTCAAAGAGCTCTCCCAGTGTAGTCAAGCAACACCCCTCTGTGCAACACCACACCACCCACCACAATATCAATATTGACCACCACACAATGATTTTCCAGGTTTTACTAAATTGTACTTAAATCTGGTTAGCATCATAACCACTCTGCACTAATTTGTTAAAAACTGTTGCATTCAAGTTAATTCTGCAAACTTACCACCACAAATAGAATTCAATTCTGTGGGAAACACTGCTCTTAGCTGTGTGCTTGTCAATACTGCCTTAAGGCTCACTCTCTTAGCTGTTTCACCTGGTATCAAACTCAACACTCAATCAATCGAAGTTGTTCTCGTACGTGTTATTTATTTTATATTATATTTAGATTTATTTATTTTATCTCGTATGTGTTGTTTTTATGTCCTGTCAGAATGACTCACAACAAACCACTGAAAGCATGTTGTGAAGTATAAATAGTCTTGTAGTCTTTTTCTTGTCAATACAAGATATGCCTCCCTTATACATTGTGCTGTTGATAATTTATCATAAGATTTTCCCCCCATCATTTCAACTACCAATAATTGTATGTGACTGCTGCCATCCCTCCTCCTCCTCCCCCTCCTCTCTTCTAATGTGACTATCATCATTCCTCCACCTTCCCCTCCTCTCTTCTAATGTGACTATCATCATCCCTCCTCCACCCCCTCCTCTCTTCTAATGTGACTATCATCATTCCTCCTCCACCCCCTCCTCTCTTCTAATGTGACTATCATCATTCCTCCACCTTCCCCTCCTCTCTTAATGTGACTATCATCCCTCCTCCACCTCCCCTCTCTTCTAATGTGACTATTTTCATCCCTCCTCCACCCCCCTCCTCTCTTCTAATGTGACTATCATCATTCCTCCACCTTCCAGCTGAAGCAGCAGCAGTCGGAGATCTTCCAATATCTGGACGCCAAGCAGATCATGTACAAGGCCGTGGACATCACACAGGACACCAGTATAAAGGATGAGATGAGGAAGCGGGTGGGAAACCCGACCGCCATGCCCCCACAGGTCTTCAACGGGGATGCCTACTGCGGGGTGAGTACCCCCTGACCCCCAACCACCTGACTACACTACTGCTGCTTATAGCAAACATAAGGTCAAAGGTCAGGCAGCTTGGTGCTGTAGAGGGTTGCAGTCAAGCTACGGTCAGGTCCACATCCATCTAAAAATGCTCGGCAAATGCCAGTCAGTCATGGAATTATTCTGTTACCTACATTGTAGCATAGCAACCACAACCATGCAAACACTGTTATGGGCATGCACAGGAATGTGTTCTTGGAGAAAATCAAATGTGCCATATTTGGGCACAATCATGGCTTAACCCACTACTCCAGTATCGCCTCATTTCCTGTCTTACTCTCACTCAAGGGCAAGAGCATCCTTGTCAGAAGGACGAGTCAAGTTTGTTATTGTACTGAAGGCATCGAAGTCACAATGAGATCAGCTCCCTCATTGTTTCACTGCATTAGATGAGATCATCTCCCATATCGTCTCACTGCATTAGATGAGATCAGCTCTCTCATCGTCTCACTGTATTACTTCATGAGATCTGCATTAGATGAGATCAGCTCCCTCATTGTCTCACTGCATTAGATGAGATCTGCATTAGATGAGATCAGCTCCCTCATCGTCTCACTGCATTAGATGAGATCAGCTCCCTCATCGTCTCACTGCATTACATGAGATCAGCTCCCTCATTGTCTCACTGCATTAGATGAGATCTGCACTACATGAGATCAGCTCCCTCATTGTCTCACTGCATTAGATGAGATCAGCTCCCTCATTGTCTCACTGCATTAGATGAGATCTGCATTAGATGAGATCAGCTCCCTCATTGTCTCACTGCATTAGATGAGATCGGCTCTCTCATCGTCTCACTGCATTAGATGAGATCAGCTCCCTCATCGTCTCACTGCATTAGATGAGATCGGCTCCCTCATCATCTCACTGCATTAGAGTGTATGAGTGGAAGCAACGTGCGGCTGGTTCTTCTTGTTTGGCTTACATCATATGTACAGAGTCTGTGATCAGGTGATAACTTAAACAGGCCCACACCCCATACAGCAAATACCATTATATAGTGCACACACACACCCAGTGCAGTTCAGTAAACACACACACACACACACACACACACACACACACACACACACACACTTTGCACACACACCCACACACACACAAACACACACACACACACACACACACACACACACACACACACACACACACACACACACACACACACATATAGACATAATCACCAGTCATTCTCACCATTCAGGTGTATCTGGAATTCTAGCACAGCAGGACACTCCCAGCACACCACACGGCTCTTTGAGTGTGTGTGGAATGTGGCCTTACCTTACCTTTCATACGTGATGACTTTCCCTTTAAGACATGATGCCAGATCCCTCAGGGCGGGACCCTCTCTCACTGTAACACTCCCTCTGTTAAACCTGAGAGCCATCCTGACAAGTGTTGGCCTCTCTCAGTAGGCGTGACTCATTAATAGAGTGACTTGAAAAGTATATCATTACATCCTAACTGCTGCTTAATTACAGTGATGCCTATGCATTTTTCTGGATTAAAAAAACAAAACAAAAAAACACACAGCCTGTTAATAAGCAATTTGCCATCAAGACAATAGTAGAATAACAACAAATGCATTCAAATGTAATCAATAGGGGGCCACCGTGGCCTATTGGCTAGGGCTTCGGGCTTGTAACCGAAGGGTTGCTGGTTGGATCCCGACCAGTAGGAAAAATGTGGGTGGGGGAAGTGGTTGAGCACTGCTCTCCCATGCCCACATCCATGGCTGAAGTGCCCTTGAGCAAGGCACCTAACCCCTCACTGCTCCCCGAGCGCCACTGTAAGGCAGCTCACTGCTCTGGGTTAGTGTGCGCTTCACCTCACTGTGTGTTCACTGTGTGCTCTGTGTGTTTCACTAATTCACTGATGGGATAAATGCAGAGGTCCTTGTACAGTATATGCAAGTATACTTGGTCTATAAAACTGAATACATTGCAATGTATTGTAATATACAGTACAGTATATACAAGAGTATTCAGTGGTGCTGCAAATCATCTTTCACTTGCATGCCTGGACATTTTATCTTCAACTTGTTTAGGCATGCTTTTGATAATTAGTATTTGTTTAACACTAGAGCTGCCAAGGATTTCAAAACTACTACTACCAAGGCAGCCATTTTGACCATTGGAATTTAAACCCAAAATTTCACCAGCAGAATTATTTTTCTATTTTAAGAAAGTCGTGTTTTGAAAAAAAAAAAAAAACATTAACAATAATTAAAAAAAAAAAGTGGTAAAAATTACCAGTCACATCCTTTCAATATCAGTGATAAAACTCTGTTGTCTTCCTTTTGGTAATTGTCTATCATTTGTCTTACAGGATTACTCCCAGTTCTTTGATGCCAGAGAGGATGGCAAAGCAGAGGTCTTCTTCAAACTCTAATCATGAGCAGTGCAGTGTCCTCTGATGTGCAATATCATTTTGTTGTTTGATAAATAAACTGTTTGCCTTTGAGACATTTATTGACCCGTATTTTATATCCATTTATACACACACATTGTGATATACTTAATTAGCAGCCATATATATTTGTATTTGTTTAAATCGAGAACATGCTGTTGGACCTGGTTGACATTATTTGTCCATTCCCTTACAAAAATGAAATGTTTGGGGCAGATTTGCAGCAAACTTGTGGGTGATTTTGTGGGAAACAAATGAGTTCACTAGAAAATATTGCCAGAAGTTTGCTAATGTTGGCCGCTACAGGCAAACTTCCAACAAAGTTCTGGCGATGAGAAGTTTGCCACTAGTGGCAAATCTGTTTGCCGGTGATTTGCCACCACACTTGGCCAATACTTCCAATGAACTTCTGATGACAAACCTAATTTGCATATGACATTGCTGCAGATTTGCTGTAACATTGCCAAAAGGTAACCGCAACTGTTCGCCAGAAACCTGACATTTCTGTAAGGGTTACCGTGTTTAATGTTTCACATCATTGCCAGTATTTTTACAATCCAGCAAGCATTTACCTATATTTAAAATACTTTTTTCTTTCTAAACTTCTAACACTGTGATCTAATGGTGAGATCTAAACAGGGTCACATATCACTTACTTTTATTAAGTAAGTGTTTAGACATCTCAATATAAGATCAGTTTGCCTCTCAAGACAAGGATAGGACACAAATGCATAATAAAGTGTGTATATGTAACTAACCTGTGACAAGATCACAGCCCAAAGATGTTGTGCAGAGCTTTTATTATTATTATATTTTTAGAACTTTACAATGTTATAACTGTACAAATTCTCTGAATTTGTTTCCTCTAAAGAATTTTAGTAGTGATCAGTGATTATGAAATGTGATAAATGAAACCAATGACTCCAAGTGGTGTATAAAAAAAACACAAAGGGGAACACAAAAGCATCGCTTTTTACTGTGTATGACCATAATGTAACTGGAAAAAAAAAACATTTAACACCTGGCTATGTGTCTGATTGAATTGAGATTCAGCAAGTCAAGCGGGTTTAAAATCGGAACACAGAGCACAGAGGCGCATCAAGCTTTTTAAAAGTGTGGGGGTTGTGGGACAGGGACGTTGTAAGTATTTTCTAAGAGGGGTGCGGACTATATTGGTGTCCGGGAGTTTCTCCCCCGAAAAAAAATGAGATTCTGATTGCTAAACACACCATTTTAATGCAGTTTGGGAGGGACAGAAGAAGCAGCGCCTATGCGTGGCTCATGTGACATGTAGGCCTACATGACCTGCTATCACTTCACTATTTGACACTACCCTACATGGAGACATATCTCATGTTATAAATCAAGAAATAATTTCAGAAATATTTTTTTGTGCATATGGGTTAGCAGGCTACAATAAATTGCCTAACAGACAACAGCCTAATTTCGAGGTATCACTAATACCTATTAAATAAATGTAAAGGACACATAATAGTGACAGAACTGTAAGCTCAAATTCAAAAACGTTTGAAGTCTACCCAAACATATGCAAAGGGAATATAAATAAATTGTGTTGCATATAGCCAGCTTAATTAATGTCAATTTAAAGATTATGATTAGCAGTTTCTATGGTTTTTCCATTGATAGTTACAGGAAGCCACGTTGTTGTTTAAACTATTGTTGCTTCTAGCCCACGTTACCTCCAGTTTCACTTGCTGCAGGGACGCACACGTTCTGTGTTAGTGGGGCACATTGCATGAGCGCTCATAAGCGTTCTATTTGAGTTCATGCTGGAAATATTACTTCTCAGATGTAGAACTCAAGTCTTGACGCCGCCGTGTAAGATCAAAATAAGATGTTCTAAATGGAATGCGGTAGATGTAGCACTACACAGTGACAGTGAAATGCCGTTTGTAAAGATCAGGTCAAATAAGACGTTCTAAATGGCGATTTTACATTACATTACATTACATTACATTACATTTAGCTGACGCTTTTTAACCAAAGCGACTAACAACATGGTAAACAGTAAGTTTTAGAACAATTCTCACAATTTTAGGACAGTTTAAAAGAACATTAGAGTACAGTAAGAATAAGTGCGTCGGTGAGTGCTGTTTTTAACAGTTACTTGTCAGTTTAAAACGGCTGGTGAGTGCTAAGATCAGTAAGACTTGTTGTAAGTGTTGCTATGAGAGTAGATGTTCTCTAAAGAGCTGGGTCTTCAGGAGTTTTTTGAAAGTGGAAAAGGATGTCCCTGCCCTTGTAGGAACTGGAAGTGTGTTCCACCAACGAGGAACAACAGATGAGAAAAAGTTTGGATTGGCTTGAGCGTACCGGTGGTAGAGCTAGACGTCGTTCGTCAGAGGAGCGCAGCGGTCTGGAGGTAGTGTAAGTCTGTATGAGGGCATTCAAGTAGGTGGGAGCAGAACCGAGACTACTTTGTAGGCAAGCGTTAGAGACTTGAATTTGATGCGGGCCGCCATAGGTAGCCAGTGTAGCTGGATGAGCAACGGGTAACATGTGCCCTTTTGGGTTGGTTGTAGACCAGGCGCCGCCGCGTTCTGGATCATCTGAAGTAGTTTCACTGGGCGCAGGCTGGGAGACCTGTCAGGAGGGCATTGCAGTAGTCGAGTCGTGAGATGACTATTGCCTGAACCAGAAGTTGGGTAGCATCTTGAGTCAAGTAAGTCCTGATTTTCCGTGATGTTGTAGAGTCTTGAAACGGCATGACCGGCTTACTGAGGCAACATGATCTGAGAAGTTTAGTTGGTTGTCAAGAACAACTCCTAGATTTCTTGCAGTCCTGGTCGGTAAAACAGACAGGGAGTCAAATTTGATGTTGATGTCGGTGTATGGTAGGTTTAGCTGGGATGACCAGCAGTTCAGTCTTTTGAGAGGTTCAGCTGGAGGTGGTGTGCCTTCATCCATGTAGCTATGTCTGAAAGGCAATCCGAGATCCGTGCTGAAACCAGGGGTCGTCAGGTGGAAAGGACAGATAGAGCTGTTTGTCGTCTGCATAGCAGTGGTATGAGAAGCCGTGCGAACGGATAATCTGTCCCAAGGAGGTGGTGTAGATAGCAGAGAGGAGGGCGCCCAGCACTGAGCCCTGGGGGGACCCCTGTGGTGAGATGGTGAGGTGCGGATAGCTGACCAAGCCATGATACGTTAAACGAGCGTCCTGTAGGATTCAAACCAGGAGAGAGCAGAACCGAGATTCCCATGTCAGCGAGTATAGAGAGAAGGATACGGTGATTAACCGTGTCAAAGGCAGCCGATAAGTCAAGCAGAATGAGTACTGATGACCGAGCGGTCGCCCTGGCTTCTTTTAAGGCTTCTGTTACAGACAGCAGAGCCGTTTCGGTAGAGTGGCCGCTTTTGAACCCAGACTGATTTGGATCCAGAAGGTTGTTCTGTGAAAGGAAGTCAGAGACCTGTTTGGAGACTGCTCGTTCAATGCCTTTGGATAGGAAAGGCAGTAGTGAGACAGGGCGGTAGTTCTCGACTTGAGCAGGGTTGAGAGAAGCTTTCTTAAGTAACGGTGTTGGAAATGTGCCAGAGGTTAGCGAGGCATTGATCACATGTGTGATAGCTGGAGCGATGGTCGGGCTGATGGACTGAAGTAGGCTCGTAGGTATAGGGTCCAGCGAGCATGTGGTAGGACGGCTGCATGTCAGGAGTCTGGACACTTCACTCTCGGAGAGAGGCGTGAATGCTGAAAAAGATGTTCCAGCAGTCCCTAGAGGTTGTAGGAGTGCGGTATCTGAGTCAGATGCGTTGAGTGGGCATGTAGAGAATTGACTGCTGATTGCCGCCACTTTGTTTGTAAAAAATGAGGCGAGGGTATCTGCAGTAAGGCTGGATGGAGGAGGAGGCAGTAATTAAGCTGTCTTGGAGACGTATGTGTGCTGAATGGGCTGTGTCTATATAGTTGATGACACCAAATTAACAAGTATTTCTGATTGGGGAAACTTAGCCTAGTTTTTTTTTTTTTTTTTTCCCTGACAGCAGGAGAAGCAAATGCGTTGCTTCAGACATGAACAAGTCACCAATAAAGCAAAGTGCCTTACTGTCACTAGAGGGCAGCATTGCACTAACCAGACACTAACACACAGTTAAAGGTGGCACAATATAGAATTACGATTATAGGGATTATATTATGATAGATAGGGAGAGCCGGGATGATTGAAACAACTTCACAACAATCAATCAGTCAAACAATCACTGCTCTTCCATTTCCCTTCTTCTACCTTCACATACTCCTCCTGCTTTCACTATCTCCTTTGACTAGACTATAGCCCATTGATACCTACACTCAATTTAAGTGAATCCATATCCTTGCCTACATCAGATATTCAGAGTAGCAGCCTACTTGCGTTTACCACTTGTTTATTTCCATGGCAATGACTGATATAGGCTACGAATAAAGTTTATCAAAAATAAAGGTCCAATATTATATCTGATAAGGTAGCATTTTAAATTGGCGATCTTTTTATTTATTTTTAACCACAAGCTCCGCGACCCACTTTTTGGGTCCCGACCCACCAGTTACGAAACACTGCTTTAGAACATCCACTGGTGGAGTAAACAAACAGCACTCAAGTAAAAGTCATGTTACTTTATTATTATAATGGCTCAAGTAGAAGTTCTAGTACTCACACAAATACAAATACATACTGGAGTGAGAGTAAAAAAATTGTAGTGAGTAACTTCATATTTTGCTATTTTTTTGCAACATGTTATTTGCAGCGCAGTTATTGTCATTACTAAAATAACATACCAGGCAAATGCCAAAATACATGTTTGCCTTGACTTACATTTTAAACTATGATAAATCTAGCAAATGTAACAAATGCTCCAAAGTAAATATCTTAATACTTAAAAATACGAAAGTTCTGTGAAACAAGAGCAATAAACAAATGTGAACCCTCCTTATATTTTATCAAATTCAAATAAAATAATAAACCACTTTGAAAAACAATAACTAAGATATGAAATAATAAAATTAATAAAAACATAGATAAGAAACAATGAAAAGAGTAAAATATTACTAATTGGCTAAAATATATGTTTAGTTATCTAAGAGGTATCTTAAGGGACATAAAAAGACAGAGTCCACAATGTAAGTGGGTGTTAAGTCATGAAGAGCTTTATATACATGTCTCGAGATGCTACCATAGATATTAGAAAGCTAGATAATGCATTGGGCTCCAGAGCGTACGTAAATAGCGACGCCATCTTGGTGGGGGCAACAATCACTGGAGGCCGATGGAGAAACGTGTCTCTGATTGAAAATCAGACAGATGTCTCTGATTCCTGGCAAGTGTTGCCCATAGACAGTAAAATAGTTGCCCCAGCAATATTGCAGCCACGCTTACGATGCTACCTAATAGAACTCAACGGACAATGCGGTATCTAGCTTTCAAATATCTATGGGTGGTACATCATGAAGAGCTTTATATACATATTTTGGGGTGCTGCATCATGAAGAGCTTTATATTCATGTTTCGGGGTGCTGCATCATGAAGAGCTTTATATGCATGTTTCGGCCTCTGAAACTTCATGTTTTCCCTTGTCTTCGTCTACTTTGGATCGACCTGCAAAACGACAGAAGACAGAAATTCAACAACTGCAACACTATTCATGCAGTATAGCCTACTGGATCCTGTGTGGCAGCATCTGACAGTTACTAGCAGGGGTGTAGTGGTAAACTATGAATTCTGGGATCACGGTAAGGTGGACTGCGCCATGCGGTATCGGATTTTTTAAAAAGGCCTTCAGAACATGTTTGATGATGGTGCAGGTTATTGTCCAATGTTTAACATTACCAGTGGTATTCAATGGTAGGCTACCTAGTGTTGATGAGTGTACACATTGTGAAATGGGATAATACAGTGTGTTTTGAATGTTAAAAGTTGCAATTGGTGAATAAACTCTTCTGAGAGGTGGATAAACTCTAATAAGAGGTGGATAAACACTATTTCTGAAAGGTGGATAAACTGTTACTTGTGTTTAGCCTCCAATAGAGCCCTGATTACTAGTCTGTATAAGGGACTCAATAACATTGTTTGTTGCATTCACATCTACATATAACATGAGATAGTTCTACTCTTTTTTTCTTTGTGGTCTCCTCAAACACAATAACATCACAATCCGATAAGACATAATATTATAATTTCATCCAATCATTTTGTCAACCAAATATGAAGTAGTAGTTGTCTTACTCTTAGATTTCAAGCAATGGACCACCAGCATGACAGTTACCAGCAGATATGGAGAGACCACCACTAAAGACCTGACCAGTCTGAACACTGAGATGGGAGATCCTGAAAAAACAAATGGCGTTCACGAGTAAACATTGATGTTTATGAATAAACTGATACATGTAGTAGTTTAATAAAGTGCCTCACTGATGACTATGACCCAACTGTGTGGTGTCCTTCCCAGCTCTGGGTGTTTGCACTTGTAGTGGCCCTCATGTGCCTTTGAGATCGAAGGGATGCTCATCTCTCCTGTAGTCGTGGTCTGGATGAGTGAATTCTCTTTATAGAACTCAGCACCGTTGACTGAGGTACCGTTCCGAGATAAACAGCGCAGAGTCAACGAATGTCCTTCAGTCACGGGGTGGGGAGGGCTCTCCAGAATCACAGTGTTATCTGAATAAGAGTGAACACACATTGACCTTGTACACCCCTGGCGTGTCAGTGAAAAAACTAGGTGTGGTCAGGTGCATGATCACAAATGTACCATTTTAACGCCACTAAAATTGATAACCCCACTGACCAAGAAAAACCTGATCTAAAGTGAAATGTGCATGATCTACACAGCTATCGTGCTAGAGTGCACTGTCAAGAAATCTAAAAAATTGGCGAGACCTTAACAACGAGTCCTTGGCAACATGACTGTGATTGTGTCCTTGGATGAATATCCTTAGGATTTTTATAATTAATAATATTATTTTATGTGTTGCTTTTTCCATGTTTTTGATTGTAACACCTTTTCAGTCAGTAGTGTAAGTAACTAGACTGTTTTGTAGTTGAAGTTCAAATACTAGACGAGTGATAATTATATCATACGTCTTCTGTATTCTCCTATGTGTAAAAACATAATCATGTTGCCCCTTTCCCTCTTTATGTTCTGATTTGAACAGTTACAATTAACAGTTAACTAATGTTTGACAATAGTTTTGGACACCAATAACCACTGCTAAATTGTAGGCCATCTTGCTACCTGCTGGTATAAGGCCCTATATGTCATTGATGAATACAAAATGATTTTATTTTACGGGGGCATCCATAGCTACTGGTTAGGGAATTGGATTTGTAACCAAATGGTGGCCAGTTCGGTCCCTAACTGGGAGAAAACATTTGGGTGGGGGGAGTAATACAGCACCTTCCCACATCTACAGAGGATCTCCTGAGTCCTGACCTCCAACTGCTCCCCGGGCTCCAGCTTCAGGTGCGTATGTGTTCTCCTAATGTGTGAGTGCTCCTGATGATAAGCTCATTGCTCCTATTGTGTTAATCACTGCCTCCACATAGGTTAAAGGGACACCAGGTAACGTTTTCGTGTTAATTAATCATCTTCGTAATTTGGTATATGGTTAAATGACTCATTACAGGGCGAATGAAGACTCTCGCCCACCCCTACTGCCTGTAGGAAGAATATCCCACTTGCAAGTTTGGTATATCCTACCCGCCGACCTTCAGTCTCACAAAGTCTGACATTGCGAGAAGCAGGATCAGTTTACATCCTGCATCCCCAGCACAGAGGCAGGCTAACGAAACGCTACTGATTGTTGCAAACGTGTGTATAAAGGCAGAGCCGGCAAAGAAGCAGCAAAAAACCCTTGATAGAAGATGCAAAGAAAAGGAAAAGAGCTTCAGACCAAGCGAGGGCTCGCACACGTATCAACACGTACAGACGCAAGGGGGAGCTTTGTAGAAAAAAAAGCATCAGGCTTGCCTGGTGTCCCTTTAAATGCAGAGGGCAAATAAAGTAACTTAACTTACATTTTGTCACAGTAATGTGGACAAGATTGCTGTATTGTCCAGATTCAGACTCACACCAGTACAGCCCAGTGTCATGAGGGGCTAGGTGTCTGGTGCTGCATGTGAACGCTTCTTCTGAAGTCCACCCAGAAGGACACTCTGTAATTTCATATTGTCCTGTCTGCCATCTTAGCTTCCACCTGGTAGAGTTGTCCTGCAACTCACAGCTCACAGAAATAGTGCCATTTGCAAAATGTTGGGATCTGTTGGGTCTGATGACCAAAGAGGCTGGAGAAGACAGACCTGAGATACAGGAAAGAAATAAGTAAGGAAGGGGCAAATTCCCCCATGTGCATAAGTCAGGAAAAATGCGCAACTAAGCACTTTTCTACACTTGACTTAAATCTGTCATTTACGTGCCATGGAGGCAGTTACAGTACACGCTTTGGCAGTAGGCTACATGTTCAAAGAACTTTACAAAATAACATGCCAGTATCAAATGCGGTGCTTGTCTGTTTAATAAAGTAGTCTCATAACTAAAGTAACGTCAGGATATATGCCACCTTGTGACACAATAATGGGGGGAAAAAAACATAATGCCATTTCGGCATGTTAAGCACCAAATTGGGGAGGTGTGAAGTGGCAAAGCACTTTTCAGCCAGCGCGCGTTCTGCCATTCACTTAAGTCTGTCATTTACGCACCATGGAATAAATTACATGCTTTGAGAAGAGCTTCTCCAAAATCCGGGTGTTTCTTATGTGCATTCTGTCACTTCTGGGGGCTGTATTAAGGTCGAGTGCCACTACAAGGTGAAACAGCATATTGTTGATGACGGTAGTAAACCTAGTTTTAAATACATGTAGGTTACACAGAAAGTTACAAATTAACACTACAGTATCAAATTTGGTACTTAATATGCTGATACGGCTTATGTTTTTTCCCATTACAGTGTCACAAGGTGGCATATATCCAGACATTACCTTATCAAAGGCTACATTGTTAAATAGGGAAATCCCTGTTATACTAACCCTGTTGGATATTGGACCAATAACTGTACACCTTCAGTTTTAACTTGACATGAAGTTATCACATAGCCTACTTCATTTGAATCTGTCCCATTTCTTTCAAACTTGGCCGAAGTCATGCATACACTTGCACAGACGCCTGCACTATTGAGCAACAGTTATCATTTATATTCTTCTGTCTCTGATTCAATTATGCTATCGTTATGCCAGTCTCTCTACTGCAGATGTCAGTCTACAGCTTTGTTAGCATAGATAAATTGATATTATGACACTATTGAACCTTTCTTTCTCAACAGTCAAGCACACTTAGTTGCGCGCTTTTCTTAACTTACGCATGCACATGGGAGGATTTGCCACTAAATGAATAAGTGTAAATGTAATACTGGAATGTTGGAATACTTGAAGTTCTTAAACGTGTAGCCTACATATATTTGGAACTAGGGCTATGTTTACACCTGGCCGGCTATTTTCATAAACTGACATTTCACCCTCTCTGTTTTCAAAAATAATATTGTGCACACCTGTCAGTTTTTAGAAAAGTTTTAGTTTACACTAACCCATGTATATATGCCCTCAAGAGCATGCCAAACCTGTAGGTGACAGTGGCAGTGTAACAAGAAGCTCAAGCCCACGTTAGCCAATCAGAATCCTGAAAATAGCAATAGCAACAAATCACTTCCTCTTTCTCTTTTAAACTGTATTTGCAATTGCAAACAGACAAAAAGAGTTTGCACCAACATAAATGTGACTGCTACTCTGAATACATCCTTGATCACCATAGCTAAATGAAAATGTAGGCTAAAGATAGGTTGCACTTTTGGCGCAGATGCAAGTTCTGCCGCATAGGCCTACCTGACGTTAAACCTCCGTTTTTGTCAGTTTACATGCAAACGTGCAACCGAAGTTTTCCAAAATCTACACTCTGGAGTTTTTAGAAAGAATCGTTTTCAGAGGCGAATCCGTTTGTGTGTAAACAAAGGGAACAACACAAACAAAGGGAAATGTCTCAGTTTTTCAAAATAACCATGTACGTGTAAACGGGGCTTAGGCCTACTGCTGACATCAACCAATATGCTGTTTTACCTTGTACCCTCAGAAGTGCTTAACGGAAAAGAGAAAGTGTGCAAGAAGCAGAATCCGCGCAAGAGTTGTTTACATTGACAGACTTAAGTGCAGATTGTGCAGAGGCTGAAAAGTGCTTAGCCAGAGACTTTCTATTCTAATGAGGAGACACAGCACTCACACAGACAAAATCCTCCATAGAAGTGCATGGGGTTAGTTTGTAACGTTGTCTACACATATCCCACCCCTTCCTCACCAAACGTCGACATGTGAATACATTGAGCCAATCATGTGGTGTGATGTGAAGAGATTGTGCCAATCATGTCTTGTGAACTCGCCGCTGGAGCAAGGTTGGTGTCGTGAAGTCTTGCGCACGCGCATTTCTGCCGAATAGGATGCCCGATGAGTGCCCAAAAAGTGTTGCAATATGGTCGACGAGTGGAGGGACTTGCATAAAGGATTTTGGCTTAGCTTAGCAATTTTAGAAATGATTACTTACCACTAATCGAAAGAGGATGAACATTGCTGAAACCCGTCTGATAGGTTGGATCTCCTCCCTCTGCTCTGCACACATAAAACCCAGTGTGTTGAAGAGCAGCAGGGCTGAGAGTGTAGGAGCGTCCAGCTCCTTTGCTGCTGTCTGGGAGGAGCTTTGCAGAGTAATGTTTTTGTCTCAGGCCAACATAAGGCAAGTCCTTGCTGAAGGGAACAACTCTGTACCAGAGGAATGTCCAGTTCAAGGAGGTGTTCCCAATCACACAAGCCAGATTCACTGAGTCCCCCTCAGTTACCCAGCTGTGTGGAAATATCATGAGTTGTGGTTTGATGCTCAATATTGAGGGACCATTACGGACTGAAACACACACACACACACACACACACACACACACAAACACAAACACATTATGTTTAGTCTGATTATTTGTAGCACTTGTATATTTTAGACATGTACAGACTAGAGAAAAGAGCACTATGAACAATGGAATGGAAGATCCTGTATAACAGAGGCACAGTGGTTAATCAGGAGCTTCTGCAATGCAGAGGCACAGGAGAGAAAGTGTGCATTTACTGGGCTTGTCACTGTTGATGTGGTAGAAGCTATCTTGCCTAGCTTGGGTAGTCTATGCTATGCAGACATAAAGTAGCCTTACTTTGCCTAAAGCCATCCTTACACCAGAAGACTTTGACAAGATTTGGGAAAGATTCTTGAAAGATAGTAGTCTTCTGCGTAAAGCTTGAATGGGGGGCATTAGTTAATCTTTCAAGAATCTTTCCAAAATCTTGTCAAAGTCTTCTGATGTATGGTAACATAAGTTGTCCCCCACATAGCAAGAGGCTGGCGGACCACTTTCGGCCCACTGGGTTCCGCTGGTGGGCTGCAGACTAATGGCCCAATATTTTGCCACTATTGGTCTAAAATCTTTTTCATTTGTTCAGTTACACTCCAAATATCATTTTAATAACATTTCATGTCTTTTCTTAATATTCATGACAAGTTAAATTTAAGAAATAGTGGTCCAAAGGTGGACCACTAGTGGCAATCCACTGGCGGCATACCACCAGCGGTCCGCTCTCTGCCAATCTGATTTTGCTATCTGGGTCAATGATGGATAGTATAGCTACCAGGCTGCCAAAGTTCACATGCAAGAATAATCAAAAATGTCAAACTATCAACAGATTACATGACATATTTGCATGACTCCATTGCCAGTGTATTTCTATTACAGTTTTTTCTGATTGCTTAAGCACATTTTTTGTAACTATGGCTTTTTTTTACAAAACTCTACACACAAATAGGAAAACCTCACACCTTGCTTACTGTAGGCTACTTCAATCCTCTATTTTCAAAGGTGATTCAAGTAAGGAAGAGCATGGCCCAAAGTAAAGTAACTAGAACTGAAACTACATAAATTCGTCAAAGTGAATAATTTGTGTCAACTCGCGGCAATGTAGATTTATTAACGCACCCGTGATGATCTACATCCATTTAAACCAAATGTTTTAGAGCGCACGTTGAGAGAAGTATCCAGGGCAGGGCTGTAACTACATTTGTTGAACGTGCTACAAAAATCATTCTTTGCGATGGATGATTTAGTACCAACGTTACACCGGTCCGATACAGTTTTGCCTATGGCTACCGTGAGACTGAGATGCTTTTTGTTTGTTCGAAGTGCGTGTTTAGGGTGTGAGAGGGGAGTCGATGTGCTTTGATTCCAGCTTGGTAGTTGTAGTCTATGCGATTAAAAAACACGTGTGTGTGAAGTATCCAAACAATGATAACGCTTTCATTATGGCTGCTTTAGCCACAGACCTTGAGCTACTGTACAGTGGGTTGATGGGTTCCATTTAGAAGTGTCCACTTCATTCGCGCTTTCCGTGATTAACACAGCTGCGTGAAATGTATTACTACTGATATGCAAAACTATTAACTTTTCGCCAAGAGGTGGCAGCCACTTGATACTGTAAGCCATTGGTTCCCAAAGGAGATTTTATTTGGGTCGCCAGCATAGCCTAGTGACCATTTATGTTGTGTAATAGGCCTACCTGATATAGTTTGTTAAGTCACGGTTTTGTCATAACTCCTCTATGCATTTTTGCATTTAGAATAGCTCTGAAACCGGGGGGCGAACACGTCGCAGGGGGGGCAATCGCAAAATTAAACAATATTTCTATCGGGTGCCTACAATGGACTATAGGCTCTTGAACCGCCTTACATATACAACCAGTATGGCCACTCCTATGCTCACATATTGGTTTGCAAGGGACCAAATGGTATTCAAATTGTATGTAATTGTTACCATGTTCACGATTAGCCTCCATTCCTCTGGTGAGTTGATGGGACGTCACCCAGGAAAGCTTAACTGTAAATTCAAGCTACTGAAATCAATTCATGAAATGTACGCCAACAGAAAAGCCTGAAGAGGATAACAGACCAATACTAAAACAGGACACATCAAGACTGTTAAATGAGCTTGCTCCATGCAGACAATGCTAAAACTTCCTGCTATAGCAATGGAAACTTGCTTCAACAACACCTTCTGTTAAAATATATATATATTTTACAGGCCTGCTTTCACAAATTGGTCACGTTCAAGTGGCTGAAAGACATTTCTTTATTTTATTTAAACTTTGCATTCTCTTGGTTTTGTTGTTGATTCACTATGAAATGTAATGCCAGAATTAAGGCATTAATAAGGTGTGAAAATATGGAGTTTTGTTTTGTAGTGATTGATGGCATCTCTATGGGCTAATGTTACTCCTACTCTGACGAAAATTAAAAATCCTCTGATGTGACAGGAAAACCATAGCCTACCTGTTTTATAACATCACAACCATCAAAAGTGGCGAGAAGCACGAGGCCCACCGCAGTCCTTTTCACAGAGTAGCCACACTCTCAACGTAGCTGGTGTAGTGAGAGAGGTGTGCCACCTGTTGAATAGAAAAAAAGAAAAGAATGTCTGGTCTCAAGCTATTGATGCAAACAATGCAAGTGAAAGGGCTGCAAGGAATCGGCTGAATTAGGCCACTAATGTCGACAGAGAGTTATTGTGTACACTGTAAAACAAAAACAAGTTATCCAATACTTTTCTTACCGCTGTCTAACTGGAGTGAAGAACAGCCAGGGCCTTGTGCAGAGAACTTCATGAGGTCATTAGTACATAATAACTTGGGTCGCATACGATCCCAGGCCCTAAAGTCATGAGTGCCGCTTTGTCCACCCACCAGGCCTGGATCGTCGGCTTGAACGTTAACGGAGCCATCGTCTGTAGTGTTTTCTCCAACATATCGTCTCTCATATTCCAGATTTCGACCCAGTGAAATATTCCCTGTGCCGAAAGTAATTGTCCCAGTTTGAATATTCTCAGACCTTTCCTCATGATGTGTCTCGTCTTTTTGCACTATTTCAAGGCTTATACCACATGTTTGGCCAATGTAAAACCATAAGAGACACAAAAATAAAACACCCTGGTTTGGTTTAAGCCTCATATCTATAAAAGTGGTAGCCTACAACCAGGGAGCTGTACTAGCCTTGCTCTCACAACTCTTTCAGTACCCTATATATAGGCCTACTCAATTAACACTAATTGAAATGAGACCAGCGACCAAGCCTCTGATCAGGCTGTAATTGACGATGCAGCTGAACACCTAAATAGTCTAGGCCTATAGGGCTCTGGGCCTACTCTTTAATTTCATTAACAGTTGAACAGATACAGCTGGCCTAATGGTTTTAGGAAGGCTACATCAATTATGCTGGACAAGTGGACAAGCTGTCTCAGTACATTTTTTGTAAAGGAGTATAGGCTAAATTTTGATATGGTTTGATCAGGCTGTGTAACTGTGAATGGGTATAGGCGCCTTATATGGCCTCTCAATGGTCAATCCGGGCTTACTTCATGCAGAGTTGTTTGTGTGTGAGTGCATGTATGTGTGCATGCTCTTGTGCATCTGTGTGTGTGCACGTACTTGTGTGCCAGTATGTGTGTCTGTGTGTATCTGTGTGTGTGTTTAGGCATCTGTATGTGTGAGTGTGTGTGTGTGTGTAGATGTAACAAGTCTGCATACTAGAAGCTAAGAAGTCCTATTCATTTCAAAGAGTTTGAGTAGGAGGCTACTGGTCTTCAAATCTTACTGGATCTAACATGAAATTACCAACAGAGGGCTCTTTACATCCATTTGCAACTGACAGAATTTCTAAAAAGCAGGCTGTCAATGTTGTTGAAAACATGTAATTTAATTAATTATATACTCTGTGATTAATTAATCTAAATTAATCGCATATATATTTTTTGCTGTGAAAGTATTTTAAATATGTACATTCAAATGAATCATTGAATAATCAGCATTAGTGACACTAAAGTTCAAAAGCTCTTTTATTATTATTTTCACTGTTCAAATAATGATCATAATAATCTATGATATGACCTAATATGTACCTATAATTCAAATTCATTCAGTGCTTCGGGAAGAAGTTGTTTTCACATACAAGGCATTTCAGGCCACATATATAACCTAGGGGACACAATAAAAATAAATTAACACTCCCCTCAATGTCAACACTATTTCTTTGCATTGATGTGTGACTTCAGAGTTGACGAACTCCGGTGATATGCAAATTCCTTGCTGCAGACTTTGCAGAGGAGTTTATTTTAATCAATACTTTATTGTCATCAACACCATCAGGCCTTTTTTTAAAAGTAAATGTTGCAATCAGTGATCTAGGCAGCACATTCTTCTCTCTCCTTCGTTTTTTTCGTCTAATGGTTACTGACTAGAACGGCTCGGGGTCAATTTTTTTCTCAAATTAATTAATCAAAATTAATCAGTTATTTTGACAGCCCTACTAAGTATACTAGTAAAAGAACAATGCCACTTTTTGCCATAAAGTAACACAGATGGGCATGACACAAAGACACAGGTGCATCTGGTTGTATCTAATTTATCCTGTAGAAAACAAATAGCATTATTTTTGCTGTGTGCAAAGTCAACCCTATTCATGTCTTCATGGTGTATTTCAGAGAACACTGGAAAACCTACAGTACATGTTCAGGTATGGCTAATTACATATGTGATGTTTGACAGTGTGGCTATATTTCACATTGTGGTGAGGCTTGCAGCGGCCTGTTCTTTATCAAGGTCCCAGCACGCAAAGGCAGAGTGATGTAATGACACCGGAGCACATGAAATTTGGTGGGTATATAGCCCCACTAGACTTTTACGGACTTTTTCGTTTGGTCCCCGGGGGCCACTCCCCCTCCGCGCTGGGCCCCCCGAAACCCCAAAAATGCAGTTTTTCCTAAATAACTACCTGAACCGTGGCACCGAGGATGAAGACATTTTTATGGTATGTTGGTCTCAGGGGCCCAAACAACCTAGCCCATAATCACTCATTTGTGATTTGCACCCCCCCGGTGAAAATGCAATATCATTCTGCTTTAATCGCCCCTCTCTTCAGTTAAGATGTTCAGAACTGCACCAAATTTTATGTGTATGATTAACCTGGCATTCTCTGGGGGTATGCCAAGTTTCGTAGAATTTCATCCATGGGGGGGTCTAAAAAAATAATTCAAGTTATGTGTACATTTAGTGACTGTACACTCATTGGCCTGTAGATGGTGGTGCACACACGCACACACACAGGCACGCACATACTATCAGTATCGGCAATTAGAACGGCCGATACATAATTACAAATTAGATAGATAGATAGAGATAGATAGATACTTTATTGATCCTCAAGGGGAAATTCGAGGGTCTCAGTAGCATACAGACATAACACACAACATGCACTTACAACAGAAATGGTAAACATTAGTATAGTATAAACATATAACTAAACTCCACTGTACAATAAAGACAGTAGAAGAAAAGATAAGAAACTAAAAAAACTAAATACTAAATACACTATATAAGTTAAATTAAGAAAGTCCAATGTGCTTGAGGGTGATCAAGCATAAGACGCTTGTAGTGACAGGGCCAGGACTGGTGAGGTGCTAAGGGGAGTGAGTGTCATGGTGAAGGTGCAAACAGTAGTCCAACCATAGTCCTTAGTTGTGTGTGCCTGGCAAGGTGCTCAAGAGAGTGGGTGTTATGGTGAAGGTGCAAAAAGTAGTCCAACATTAGTCCAACAGTGCAACAGTAAGGATTCAGTAGGATTAAAGGAAAACCAAATATTCATCATCATCATGGCTGCATTTCCAGTATTGGCGATACGTAGTCGTTTGTCCACCAGATGGCGCATCGTTGCAGTGAGGCGTAATTTTGTTGGAAGTTAATCTAAAGTGGGTTGGAAAAACAATGGACACTTCCTACAAGGACTGTAGTTTACCGCAGAGAACGTCTAATAAGGATAGGACGATTTTCACATGAAATGTAATTCCCATTTCTTCTTGAAGCCGAAATAAATCTGAGAATGTTTATCGGACATGCTTGTTTTTTACTGCAGGTACGTTAATCTTATAATGTCAATAGCTATAGGACCTAGGTACAATAATGTTACCGTTAGCATTGGTTGAGTGATGGAGGCCAATTTGATTGCATTTGTAGAAAACTATGCGGTTATACCAAGCAAATTGATAGCAGCACTAATTGTATCTTTAGACGGTCATCTCATTTGCTTATGACAATAACCTAGGCTACTAACAGGAGCTAAGTGAGTTAGCCACAACACATTCGCTACGTGATGTTTTTTTAATGGAAAATATATAGGCTACCTGAAAGATAACCTGTCTATGATGCATCCTAAACACCGGGCTGGGACATTTCTGCTCAAAGTCTCAAAAAGCATCTGAGTCAACATTCATTCCCAAACACTCATATACTGTAACTCTTCACACCTTTGTAAAAATGGTGTTTTCGTATCAAACAGTAAACACAAGCCATCACCATAAGCACACAATGTGCCAACTACACACTGATGGTATGAATAAAAAACACATCTGGCTTTTGCTTTCTCTGTGCACAAGGTAGACTATGTCAGTTTGAGGTCATACTTGTGTCATAGTTCTGTAAACATACAGGGATCCAAACTTCAAGTATTGGTGTTTACATCGAAACAAACACAAGTGTGTTTTTCCAAGTCAAAACACAAAATAGCAATTTCACTGAGACAAAAAAAATCAGTCTACATCGTGTCGTCTCTCTCAAAATTTCGTCTACATCACATGCAATGTCCTAGTCCAAGGCACCAGGGAAAATATATTCTGGAATGCCGTATCCAGGCCTGACATGACAATAACCCTCCTCGTCCTCCTCTTGCTCCTCCTTGTCCTCTTCCTCTAACTTCACCTCCTTGTCATCCTCTCCCTCTCACTTCTCCACCTCTGCATCCTCTTCCTTCTCTTCTTCCTCCTACTTCTTCACCTCCACGTCCTAATCTTCCGTCTCCTCTAATTATTACTCTTCCCACTCTTCCTGCTCCCTCCATTGTACCCATTGTACATTACCTGTGGCTTATTTATAGTGCTTAGGCTGATTGCAAAGTGAACTAATTATCTAAAACAGTTTGCACATGAGAAAGTGTGCCAGAGAGTTGGCAAAATAGTGTAAATAATGTATATAGATTTGCTAGGAGTGTGTTGATCATTTGGAAATTGAGTGTAAAGCAGTGACTTGTGTTTACAGTTCCGCAAAAAGAGTGCTGTGCAGTGGATTGTGCCTCCAGTTGTGCAAAGTGTGTGTTACAAAATTGCAAACTGAGTACAAGCAGTGTTTGTGCTTTTAGTTTTGCGAACTCAGTGAGTGGTTTTGCTATAAGAATGAATAGTTTTAGAAATTGTGCTATAAGAATCACGGTTGTGTTTAAGCATTCAGAAAAAAATGTAACTCCTATCCAAAGACTCATACCCCACCTGTCTGACAGATAGTGAAGTAGGCATGCAATGTACTTTAGTAACCCCCCCATAATTTCCCGGTAAAATTAAGTGCCTCACTCCGGCTCTGCTGTATAATCAACTGTTTCAGTAAACAAGGACTAAAAAATATCTCACTGATAACGGTCTTCCAGCTCCCTGGTGACTGTCCCAGCACTGAATGTTTACACCTATAGGAGCCCGTATGTGCCTTGGACACTGCAGTGATAGTCATCTCTCCTGTGGTCTGGCTCTGAAGGAGTGAATTATCTTTATAGAAATCAGCAGCGGAGTAGGCGGAACTGTTCCGGAATATGCAGTGTAGAGTCATAGGATCTCCTTCAGTCACAGGGTAGGCAGGAATGTCCAGAATCACGTTGTTGTCTGCATTAGAGTGAACAAACAGAACACTCGCTGAGGTTGTCATATTAGCACTGTTCACCCGTGTTTTGACAGTATAGCATGCTAATCATCACACACACAATGTTAGTTATGACAGGTCTAGCAGTGTCTTTGCCAGTGTGGGCCAGGCTAAAGGAATTAGGGCACACCTGGAACAGGGAATACGGGTACTAATGCGGCCTTTTAAAGCAACAGAATGTAGTTCCTTTACCCTAAAATAATGACTTCTAACTCAATTTGATTTTATGCTGATGGAGAATGGAGTCTCTCATATAGCTGATGCAGTGCTGGAATGACTGATGGTACTGCATTATGTGATGTTGTCGCAGGTAGGAACATGGCCCTTTAATTGAGTAGGCTACCTCCTTAGCGCTAAATGGCCCTTTAATTGAGTAGGCTACCTCCTTAGCGCTAAATGGCCCTTTAATTAAGTAGGCTACCTCCTTAGCGCTAAATGGTCCTTTAATTAAGTAGGCTACCTCTTTAGCGCTAAATGGCCCTTTAATTAACACTTTGAGTGCCAAAAACTTAATATTGCATTTTTTGCTCCCAAGCGTTGAGTGCCAAAAACGCAATATTGTGTGTTTAGCTTTTTTTCTAAATTACAAAAATAGACACTGTAACACACCTTATGTGCAATTTTGGGAACTCTATGATAAATAGAACTGAAATACATGACAATCGAAAACTCATGAAAACTCAGAAAAACTATATTTATCTTACACAAGTCCTTTGACCCAGAAATGTAAAGCACATATAAAAGACGCTATGTCTCCATTTGGGGCAGTCGTAGCCTACTGGTTAGCGCTTCGGACTTGTAACCGGAGGGTTGCCGGTTCGAACCCCGACCAGTAGGCACGGCTGAAGTGCCCTTGAGCAAGGCACCTACCGCGTGGAATTCAAAGTGTTAAGTAGGCTACCTCCTTAGGACTAAATGGTACCCAGTATGTCTACACTAATTTATTACACGAATTGAGTAGGCTACCTCCTTAGCGCTAAGTGGTACCCAGTATGTTTAAAATTGGTGTAAAGGGGAATTCCTACAGTACATTGTGTAGGAATTGTTCCAATGGAGGAGGCAGCTTTATGTATGTTATGTGTGCCTTTGGAACAGCCTACCACAGGAGAGCTGAAGTTGGCACAATCAATTCAAAACTTTTTAAATAAATCTTAAGACATGCCTTGGACTTTCTCCAACCTTTCATTTTCCTTGATCTATTTTCACAATTAATATTTAGCATTTTATCAGTTTAACCTACATTAGTATTAACTTAGATAATCCACACATATTAAAAAATCCAAACATTAATGTCCATAAGTAGAGTTATGAGTAAAAAAGTGGAATTCCACAGGTAAAAAGTATTGAACACGCCTACTGAAATTTCTTAAATACTTTGTGGAAAAGCCATTATTTGTAATGAGAGCTTCAACGCATTTCCTGTATGACTAAACTAATCAGTTGCAGTATTCAGGTGTGATTTTGGCCCATTCTTTTAAACAGATAGTCTTTTAATATTGAAGATTCCAGGGGTCCCTCTTGTAAATCCTGATCTTTAGGTAACTTCCAAAATTGTTCAATTGGATTAAAGTGAGGGCCTTGATTTCCTTTCTCTGAAACCAATTGAGAGTTTCCTTTGCTGAATGCTTTGGATCATTGTCCTGCTGGAAGGTCTAGCCACGTCTCATACTCATCGTCCTGGTGGATGGCAAGATTCTCCCGGGAAAAATCGCTCCTTCAACCGTGTGAAGTCTGCCAGTACTATGAGATGAAAAACAGCCCCACACCTTGATGCCTCCACCTCCAAACTCCACTGTTGGTATGGTATTTTTAGGGTGATGCACAGTGCCATTTCTCTTCCAAATATGGTGTGTAGTATGACATCCAAAAAGTTAACATTTTCTCTCACCTGACCAGAATACATTCTCTCAGTATTTAATAGGCTTGTCCAAATGTTGTGTAGCAAACTTTCAACGAGTTTCGACATGTTTTTCTTCAGTAATAGAGTCATGTGGGGTGAGTGTGCATAGAGGCGGTGGAGTGCATTACCTATGATTTTCTCTGTAACAATTGAACCTGCTGCCTCCAAGTCTTTCTGAAGCTTTCTCCAAGTGGTCCTTGGCTCTTAGGCTACACTTTTGACTATCCTTCTGACTTCCTGGTCAGAAATCTTGTGAGGAGATCCTGTGCATGGCCGATTGATGATGCAGTGATGTTCCTTCCACTTGCAGATAATGGCTCCAATACTGCTCACTGGATGATTCTTAAGTTTTGAAATGCATCTGTAACCATTTCCATTGATATGTGTTGCAAATGTCTTGGAAGAGCTCTTTGCTTTTACCCATTATGAAATGTTTCTTGTGTGACACCTTGGTAATGAAAAACCTTTTTAAAGCTCATTAATATGTACTAATCCATCTTATATTAATTTGCACAGATATGAGGGATATTTACTCTCTAACTACGTATAGATTCCAGCTCATTCCTGGCCATTCCTTGCCTTTGTGCACTGCTTTTTCTTAGCGTGTTCAATATTTTTTTCCCTGTGCCATTCCCTTTTTTTACTCATAACTCTACTTATGGACATTAATGTTTGGATTTTTTTTATATGTGTGGATTACCAAAGTTAAGTAATGTCTGGTGAAAATTCCATGCAAATAGCCTCACTCGAAGTATACTTACTGAAAAAAAATGTTGACATGTTCAATACTCAATACATGAAAGTTCAATACATGAAAATACTCATTTTCCCCGCTGTATGTAATTAATTAGATTAATTTTTTTAATCGATTGACAGCCCTACTTATTATTTCTTTTATTTTGTTTTATTTATCACAATTATTATACTATATCTCTTGTTATTGCATTGTTACTGTAATCTCAGCTTCACTGAAAATGAGGAGTACCCTCAATGAACCTCCGAGAATAAATAAAAGTTGAATGAATGTATTGCACATACCTGTCACAATTTTGACAGCATTGCTATGGACCCTTTCAGGAGAGTTCCATTATCAGCATCATAGTTGGCCCCACAAGACTTCCTTTTTAACATTCCATATGTTATCTTAATGCAGGGGAAGTAGATTGGGGCCCAAATAGAATGTTCAAGCATTGTTTGTGTTTACCTTGTTGAAAGGGTCCATATTCCCTGGACTCAGACTCACACCAGTACATCCCACTGTCATGACTGGACAGGCTTCTGATGCTGCATGTGGACGCTGCCTCTGACGTCCACTCCTGAGGACACTCTGGTCCTTCGGCTCTCCCTGTCTCCCATCTTAGCTTCCATCTGCCTGACTTGTCCTGTGCCACACAGCTCATGGAGAGAGAGTTGTGTACGAAATGTTGAAGTCTGTTGGGTGTGATGACCAGAGAGGCTGGAGGAGAAAGACCTGAGACACAGTACGGAAACCGGAGAGAATGCAGACACATTCTTATCTCATGCAGAAATACAAACAACTTTGGAAATGATTACTCACCTACAACCCAAATACGCTCAGCATTGCTGTAGTCTGTCTGATAGGCTGGGTCTCCTATCTCTGCTCTGCACACATAAAGCCCAGTGTGTTTAGGAGCAGCTGAGAGTGTAGCGTCCAGCTCCTCTGCTGCTGTCTGGGAGGAGCTCTGCAGAGTAATGGCCCCATCTGTACTGGACATAGGGCAAGTCCTCTCTGTAGGGAACAACTCTGTACCAGAGGAATGTCCATTTGGAGGAGGATCTACAGTGGGTCCCAGTTAAGTTTGGACAGGTTCCTTCATGAATCACGCACCCCATTTTCTCAGCAGAAATGGCACAAACTGCAGTTGACACAAACAACCACAAGGTGTCACTTGGGAGTTCTGCCACTACTATTTTTGATGCGACTTGACTTAACTGCTTCCATGACGTAGTGAGCCATTACCAAACATATATGATAATACAATAGCGTGAGTTTATATATCTTATACCCTATTTGTCACGGTTACTTATAGATGTGATAGTGTAACGATAAGTGCATGAGACTTTCAGCGGGGGCACGGGAACTTAAATTGATCACGGTAGTTTAAGCTTACACTTAAACAGACTAAACATTCTAATATGAAAATGCAGATGCAATTGTTGTAAAATGGTGCAGCTCCTTTAAGAAAGCCCCGTGCGCAGGGATGGAAAGAGAGAAAGCGAGAGGGGATGTGTGTTAGAATTTAGATGCGTGTGGAAAAAGTAGACGTGCTGTTGAGACTGGAGCGAGTCATATTCAAAATAATGCAAAAAATAAATCAGCAGATAAAACCAATTATCCTCATTATTGCAACCGCAGCATGTCTGCTTGCCGACGTTCAAACGAAAAAGATATCAAAGCACCTTTTGCGTTTGAATGTACCACGATTCGACAGCTGGACAAATGATTTAGCCAAGGGCGTAGGTTTGGTCTGAGCTTTGTTGGGGACACTACCCACTAACCCCCCCCCCGAAAAAAAAAAAAAAAAAAAACTCAACTCTTTCACCAGCCACTATAGATATATAAAATGATTAAATGTGCTACTGTCCAACTACTATCCATGATTAAAATGTGCTACTGTCCAACTTGATCTAACTACACTGTGTAGCCTACCTAATCTGATTTTAATATGTAGGCTACAGATATGTAGGCTATATTTAACATTTATTTTCTATTTGGTTTGTTATGAAATCATGCCCATTTAAGCAGAGCTCAGTTTTGAGACACTTAAATACATGCAAGCTTAGCATTTTGTGAAAAGAAATCATCCTTAAGGCTACATTGACAAACTCTTAACCGTGAGCTGCCTGTATATTCTTCTAATATTTACAGATATCTACTGGTCCGTGTAACGCTTTGCAGTGCTATGTTCTATTTGCAGAATTCACATGAAAAAATATAAAAATAGGCTTAAAAATCCGTTATCCATTCTTTAGGACGGCACAGTAAATGGGTTATTGTTGCTTATTTTGATTTTCAATTGAGCACAGTTATGGTTTTCTGTTCAGAAGTTAAAAATTGAAATGATGCGTCAATTTTCTAATTTCCCTTTTTTGCCCTTGTGGTTGGACTGAACCACGAACACCGTGACCGGGGGGAGAACACGATCTAGCTGGGCCAGGCTAGATGGTGGAAGAGAGCGCAGCCTGAAGTTGTTTGTGATTTTGACATTACTTTAGAGATTAATAACTAAAACAAGGCACGTTAAACATAACTTTCAGCCTATGTTGAACATATCTAGTAGGCCCTAGCCTATATTTGAATACCATGGCCATGCCATACCAAATAATTCCCCAAAGCAGAATGCTTTGCCATCGACGTCAGTCTTGGCTATACCGGGCTATACAGGCTACCCCAAGCACTGTTTGACATGCCATTTTTGCTTATTTAACGCTTTACGCTAGACTAGGTTTCATTAGGCTAAACGAAGACACAACAGTGAGCATAATTTTTCAATTTATCCATTTATTAATTTCAACAGCAAATAGCCTACATTGGCCTGTAGGCAAGGGCTCAAGTCCATTGGTAATGCTCATGTAGGTCTTCAAAGCCTCCCCAAACATAGGCTAAAACACGTAGGCCTACTCATAAGTGTCAGGACGCAGCAATTGTCTCCCTCTGCATCTAAGGTTCTGATCTCGAGCTGACATTATCAATCGCTTGGCACCTTGATGCAAGCTGAACTGTGTTTGATAGCCCTCTATCTCTACATCCGCTGATAAAATGTGATTACCAACACCGCACCAATATGTATCAGCCCGCCCCCACGCGTGGTTCAGCCCAACAAAAATGGTAAAAAAAAAACCCGGCAAAAATTCAATATTAACGGAATTTTACTTTTGTTTCCAATTCAGTTTCTGTTTTCTTTATCTTGCGTGACTAATGACACATTTAGAAAATAGCAGCAATTATCTATTTGCTGACCAGTTAAAAAAAATTGAAAATTGGATTATTGAACATATTTTTTATTTGGATCAGATGAATGGAGCAAATAGTACAAAGCACTGCAAAGCGTTACACGGACCTATCTAGGCGATGTAAGCACAGCTCAGTTTTAAGAAATGCAGCCGAAAGACCATGTTGAATTTTGCTATAATTTATTTCAAAACCGGATTACTCTGGAACAGCTAACGATACACGGGAATGCATTACACCTTTGTGTTCGGTAAGGTCTGCTATGATATATGGTTTGTCATGTGTTGCGTGAAGAGTGTGTAGGCCTACGATATTCCACCGAGACGAATGGATGTGGATATGGGCGCAGAGAATAATTATTAAATCTCTTGAAGTTATTTTTCTCGCGAACAGCAAACAGTGGCTAGCTAGCACCGTTTAAAAGCTGAGAAAAGGCTCTTTCATGTGACACATGTCTGATGAGTAGCGTACTTCTCGAGGAGTTCAACAGAGAAGAATGGGTGAATTTGGACGCACTTCATGCTTGTAGTGAAGTAAAGCTGAAGCGCTGCATGCTGCGCAGGAGACTGCGGCACTATTATAGGTAACTTCAAATCAGCGCGATTTACCCATAGGCTACTGCACATTACAAGATCTGTACGAGATGATCCGCAGCACTGAAGTGAGAAATTATTTAACTCTTTGTGTAGCGCATGTGAGCGCTTTTTTCCCCATTTCAACCTGAATATTGGTGGGGACATTTCAGTCGTAATTTGACATTGGTGTGGACACGTCCTTCGGTCCCCACGCAAATCTACGCCCCTGGATTTAGCAAATTGATTATAGCCGGCACACCAGCAATTGTTGAACATTTACCTGTACAAGACAGTAGCCCAGCCAAACCAAAAACGGTTAGGGAACGTTCCCTAAGGGTTCTAACGTTCCCTAAACGTTAAGGGAACCAACCAACTAAAACGTTCTCCTGTGGTTGCACAGTATCTTCACACAACGTTCCCGTTTGGTTGTCTTTGGTTGTTTTTTGGTTGTTCTGAGTGCCGTTTTGAAATGTTTATTTAAACAAGCTCCATTTCAGTTTTTGAAGTAACATACAAAATGTTTGCAGTCACTTGATTTAGATCCACTCAAATGATTGGTCTTATAAAATATAAGTAAGGTAAACATCATATCAAGATAATATTTATTTTAGGCTAATATCAATTTTACTAAATAAAAAATAGGCCTATATACTTTTGTGCTTTTTTTACAGTATTAGGTGAATTAACTTTAAACAAGAATCTATCAATAGAACACTTTTCACAACTAAGAAAATTCCCTTCTTTCATTTCACAATTCACTTCAGTTCAATCAGACAGGCTCTCCCTTACGCACGTAGGCCTACCCCCACGCCAGTAGGGGGAAGACAGCGCCTCTGCTTTCAGGTACGTGAACCACGTGACCGCGTGGCGGCGACTTCAAAGAGTGTCGCAACTCTCTTTTTCTATGGCTCTGGCCTGGACAACATGTTACCTGTTGCCTACATTATTAATTAATGGTAGCCTACAATAGTTAATTGATTCACGTAACATATTAGTTGGCTCAAAGAGTAGGGAATCAGGATAGAGAGAGTCACGCGTGTGTTGCTTTTGCGGGATCTAATCCAGTTTAATGCTAGTTTTCAAAACATAGATTTTTTACAGTGGCTGTAATGTAGCCGAGCGCTCATGGCGTATGGCGTATTATTTGCGCATTATGTCAGTGACGCGCATCATGTCATCTGTTTTTAACTTTTTGTATGGTTATTGCTTGACAGGGGGGATCCCAAGCAGCTTTCAACCATAAGGCATTTCCTAATTCACCCGACACTGATATTAAAAATGTTGAAACTATTTCGGCATAGCCTATAAGCAGTTTAATTAAATGTAATATTAGTTGTAAACAAACGGGCTACTTGGTGAGGCTTGGCCTCACAGATCAGCTTCGTGCCTTAAATGGCAATACAAATCTTCACGATAGGCCTATTAACTGACCGCCCGATTCACGTTGGCTGGGGGGCGGGGGGGGGGGGGCATTTGTTCCCAAGGGTCTATGAATTGTTAATCCAGCTCTGCCCCCAACGAACGCAACTTTCCACCTCTGAGACAGCTGAAAAGAAGTCTAGAAGACTCCTAACTCACTAAGACCTACTTACTGTAGGCTGCGCAAACCACAGGACTTTTTTTGGGCAAGCCTGCATTCGAGGCAGGCCTTCTGTTGAAGAATTTTATATAAATCCTGCGCTAACAGTAATCCTCCTACCCCCCGCTACCACAGCTGTGGATAGTGTGCCATGCTCACGCTTTATGTCTCCTTCTTGCAAACTAGGCCTATAGCCCAACCATTTATGTCTTCAAAAAATAACAATTTGCCAGATATGCCTTCATATCTTTGGGCTTCATTCAGCATTTTGTTCTTCCACTGGAAATGACTCTTCTACATTTGCTGCCTGCTGCATCCTTTCTGTTTGTATTGTTAGATTGTTGTATTGTTGTATTGTCAAACATAGAAAATGTTTGACGTCTTGAGTTAATGCATTAAACATTGTTTGCTGGTAATCAGCCACAAATATCCTACAGATTCTTGCGTGCGTACATTCTCTATTCTCTCCAAAATGTGCCCGCTCTATAGGCTGGCCAAGTCGTAATTCATGGCATAAAGCAGATGTATTTGTTTATTGTACAGAAAAATAAAAAATAACCTGTCAAGCATTGACTACATTGCAGTCAATAAGTAGGGCAAATTACGAAACCAAAACGTGGGTCATAGTTGTCTAAGCCTCTGCTGTGAGGCCAAACCCATGAACAAAGACGCATTGATATCTGCAATAATAGTTTTTTTTTTTGAAACAAGCTCACAGCCAACGAAATCATAGCACTGAAGGGAGAGGCAACTGGCATGTGATCTCCCCCGGGCCAATGGATGTACAAGTTTTCTCCTGTGCCTACGATATTTAATCCAGTGTTTGCAAGTTGCAAAATGCTATTCGTTTTAACGAATTTTTATGATAGTATGAAGTACTTTTTGTATAGGGTATATTAATTGCTTTATACTCAATACTTGACCAATGGCTATTGCATCTGTCTATTGAAAGTGAGAATGTGGCATGTGATCTACTGTGTAGGCTTCATAAAATAAAATAAACAGATTGCTAATGGCCTACAAGCTGATCTGGGGTGCGTTTCCCGTACAACTATGGAGGTTAGCTTTTTACTAACAGGATGCATCGTTCAACTAACCAACATGTAGTCTGGACTAAGGTGGTTAATGACGTTTAGTAGCACGTGAACGGGCACCTGCACATACTTCTGTGGCGCATTGCGTTAAGGCCGGCAGATGACAGCCGCCGTTGCACAGCAGTTACCAGTCCCCTGTCCAAGAGTTCGTATCTAGGTTAAGATTTTGACAACAATATTGACATCGTTGTTTACCTAAGTGTATCTTTTGTGCAGATCATATTATCAAAATCAGAATCAGCCTTCTTGGCTTGGTTTGCGTAAACTAACAAGGACCCCCTGAAAATCAAAGGCTACATATTCTCAGCTGACTCAAAAAATGCACTTCACCTTATTATTATCTGCAGGTGTGTGACTTTTACTTACGTGCACATGGCTGCAAATTGACTTTTAATTTTAAAATATGGATGTATGGTGGTTAGAAGTGTAAATATCAATTAGAAACCTAAATATATTTATAATTATTAATTTGCAAACAAATAACTGGCGTCAGTGACGCCTTTGACATGAAGATCCCTGAACTATGCTTCTACTAGCATTCTACCACAGGTCGAGAGGTGTAGTTGTAACTACACAACTTTACGATAGTGGTTGCGAATGTTCGTTGCTACTATGGTTTTGGGAAACACTAACGTAGTGTAATGATGCATTGGACCATGTAAGTTCCAAATATAAATGTAATTCTCATGCATAAAGCAGATGTATTTGTTTATTGTACAGAAAAATAAAAATGACATGTCAAGCAGTCAATTGACTACATTGCAGTCAAGAAGTAGGGCAAATTAATTTACGAAACCAAAACGTGAGTCATAGTTGTCTAAATCTCTATAGCTTAGCCTGTTAAAAACATCGCAGAAGCCTACCCAAGGCTACAGATTAATTCTGAATAGTTATTTCTCTACTGGCTCAATTATCACACCACTGTTTTGATTTGCGTAGTTGAGTTAACCCAACACTGACAATAATGTAGACAGCAAATTTCAATTTCCGTTACCACCGTGTAGTCAAGCCTTAAGCCATACCCAAGTAGCCTAAATCGAGGTAAATCGAGCTTTTCAGAAGGGGCGGCAGGCAGAGCGATGTATAGTGGCAGAGCGACGCACAGTGGCTGAAAGTTGTACTAAAACTTCACGCAGCTTCACGCCTCGTAATGTGCGACTGAAGTGGCCATTTGAAAGCGATGCCCACTGTAAGACCTACGCAACGCAGTTTGAATGAAGTTTCTAAGTTAAACGGTTGAAACTGTATTAAACGCACAAAAAGCGTCAGCGGAATAATAATAACTAGAAAATGTAATTCCAGGGAATTACGAGTGCATGAAAATGAAGCTAGGACAGACATAGCATAGCTTAATAAAAAGTTGATAGTTTAGACGTAGACAGTTTAAAAGTTGAATGTAGATAGTTTAACAGTTGTTAATAGACAGATAGTTTAATGAATGTTGAAAGTTTAAAAGTTATATGTAGATAGTTTAAAGGTTGTTGACATATTGATAGTTTAATGCGTGTTGGTAGACAAATAGTTTAAAGGCTCTATATAGGTAGATAGTTGACGATAACTGACAGTTGGAATGGCTCTAATGTTTGCTAGCAGTTATGCTAACAAAGCTAATTATTTTGACCAAATTACTTAGTTAACTTAGCTCGTGTTTTCTAGCAGTTTTGGAAAACATGCTAACAATGCTAACCATGTGACTTAGCTAATCATTTTAGCAGTTATGCTAAAATGCTAACTATGCTAACAATGCTAACTTAGCTAATCATTTTTAGCTTTCTTCATTTTAACTATGTTAACAATGATAATGATGCTAACTAGCTAACTAGCTAGTGAGGACTTTTATTTTGAAACAGTTGAAGGCAGAGGATACAGTTGATGGGAGTCATAGTTGACAAACAGTTACAGTAACAGTTTAACAGTTGATAACAGTTGAACAGTTAAAAAGTTGGATAGTTTAAAGGGACTTTTATTTTGAAACAGTTGTGGGCACAGGAAGCAGTTGAACAGGATCTGCAGTCTTTATACAGCCATATTGTATGCTTAAAGCCTGAGACAGTGGCTCCAGGTGGCCTGAACACCTGGCATTGCTCTATTGTGATGTCATAATCTAATGGTAAGTCAATGGGGAAATTTTAGTAGTTTTTAATGAATAGTTTAAAAAGTATAAAAGTTACAAAGTTGAAAAATACATAGTATTATGAAGTCACATAAGTAAGACCTACGCAACGCAGTTTGAATGAAGTTTCTAAGTTAAACGGTTGAAGCTGTATTAAACACACAAAAAGCGTGAGAAGAATAATAATATTAAGAAAAATTCGGATAACAGTAGAGTGCATTTTCATGCACTCTAATAAGAAAAAATCGGATAACAGTAGAGTGCATTTTCATGCACTCTAACTAGAAAATGTAATTTCGAGGAAATTACCAGTGCATGAAAATATGAACATACTGTATATTAACATAAAATGGCAAACAAACTTTTATTTGGAAACAGTTGGCAGGAGTCATAGTTGGTAACAACTGACAGTTGAAATGTCTGAACAGTTAAATAGTTGAGTAGTTTAAATAGTTAAATTATTTAATAGTGAATTATTGTAGTGAGGATATTTACTTTGAAACAGTTGTGGGCAGAGGAAATAGTAGTCTTAAGAGAGCCAGATTGTATGTTTAAAGCCTGAGACAGAGTATATAGTTTAAAAGTTGAATGTAGATAGTGTAATGGATGTTGATAGACAGAAAGTTGAATGGATGTTGATAGCAGATTGTTTAATGGATGTTGTAGTGCATTTTCATGCACTGTAACTAGAAAAGCATTTCCTGAAGGAAATACAGTGCATGAAAATGCAAAACATATGATGTAAAATATCATACAGAGTAAAAACAAACTATATTGGTTGCTAGGTAGATGAGGTTTAATATTAGAATGACTAAACAGTTTAAATAGGTGGATAGTTTAAATGGTTAAATTATTTGCTAGGTAGATGAGGTTTAATATAGTTGGAATGACTGAACAGTTAAATAGGTGGATAGTTTAAATGGTTAAATTATTTGCTAGGTATGAGGTTTAATATAGTTGGAATGACTGAACAGTTAAATAGGTGGATAGTTTAAATGGTTAAATTATTTGCTAGGTAGATGAGGTTTAATATAGGTGGATAGTTTAAATGGTCAAATTATTTGCTAGGTAGATGAGGTTTAATATAGTTGACTGAACAGTTGAAACAGTTGAACAGGATGTGTAGTAAGAGAATGAGACTGTATGCTTAAAGCCTGAGAAACTGACAGTTTATGCAGGTGGCCTGGCCACCTGGCACAAGATTCTAATTGCTGTGATGACATAAAGGCCTAATAGTTTTTAATTAATAGTTTAATCAATCAATCAATCAGTTTAACTGGCTCTTTGATGGGGCTTAGTTGAGCAGCTGGAAGTTGATACAGGTGCAAATCAAGTTAATTAGCCCATTGTGATGTCATCAGCCCAATGTTAAGTCTATGGGGAAATTTTGAGTAGTTTTTAATTAATAGTTGAAAAACTATAAAAGTTACAAAGATGAAAAATACAAAGCCCACATGTCATAAGTAAGACCTACGTAACATAGTTTGAATGAAGTTTCTATGTTAAACGGTTGAAGCTGCATTAACTCATACCTGTCAACATTTAGCTTTCCAAAAACGGGAGGATTTTTTTTTTTTTTTTTTTTTTGGGTCAGTGTTTATACCGGATCTGTGTTTGCATATTTAATACGTTTCATACACGTGTTTCAACACTGCATTTCGGTCGTTGCTTTTACCTTACCATTACCTTACGCATGCCAGTTATGTATCCGCCAGCTGCCTGCCTGCAGTCTACTTCCAAAACTCCAAAGCTGCTTGCTGTCAGATTTGGTTCCGAGGGCACAAGTTCAGTGTATCAACAACACTCAATAACAGTTTATGTGATGTGTTAATCAATTAAATTCCCAACAATTTCACAACAGCTAGTCTGGAGTAGGCCATTCAACTAGCCCGCTTGCTTACGACGAGACTCAGGCTGGGCAGTCGGCACCCGCTTCCTTATTTGGGTTTTGGGTTGCCAGGTTTTAGCCTATGACAAAACGGTTGAAATTGAAACTAAGTGATCGTGTATGTGTAGGGTGTATTTCATACACAATCTGGCAACCGTGCTGGGAGATGACCTTGAAATACGGGAGAAACCCGGGAAAAACGGGAGTGTTGACAGGTATGCATTAACTGCGTTAGAAGAAGAATAATAAAGCTAAGAATAAGAAGCCTAGGAAGAACAGTACAGTGCATTTTCATGCACTGTAATAAGAAGAAGCCTAGGAAGAACAGTACAGTAGCAGCAACTGGAATCCATGCATTTTCACGGAATTATTTTTGGAATCTGATCCCTTATCATACCTGTTTGTTCAGATTGCCGCCGACTTATCGCGGACTGAATTCAAGATGGCGTCGAACGGTAAAACTCCTTAAGGTACAGTCTGTATAAATCGTCTTGTAAATAAACTGCCAGTGCTTTTTCAAAGTTCTCTATGTCTCGTTTTAAATGTCAAGGCCCTCGGAAGTCTTCCAATGAAGTATGGAGCTACTTTGAGCCTCGTAAATGGTGTAAAACAGTGATTTATTTGCATGGTTAGGCCGATGCCCGAGGCACCACAACGAAACACTGTGTTGGTAGCATTGGCTAACTAGCGCCAGATTTCTGAGTGCAGGGGACAAGCCGAGGTGAGCTATGAGACATACATTCACACTCGGTATCATGTTTCAACACACTTTAGGTCAAAATCACACCAGAATTATCCTTTAAGTCTAGATTTAAAACTGGCTACAGTTGGGGCCTTTTTGATGTCATCCGAAAGTTGGTTCCACAGCTGAGCCGCATAGCAGCTAAAAGCTGCTTCACCATGTTTAGTTCTAACAGTAGGTTTTACTAGCAGGTTTTTCACCTGGGACCTGAGAGGACGAGAAGGTGTGTACTGCTGAAGCATGTCTGACAGGTATTTAGGTCCTGCTCCATTTACTGATTTATAAACAAGCAAAAATTCTGTGACTTACTGGAAGCCAGTGCAAGGACTTAAGAATTGGAGTAATGTGGTCAGTTCTTTTAGTTTTTGTTAGAATCCTAGCTGCTGCATTTTGTATCACCTGAAGCTGTTTAATAGTATTTTTAACAGTATCTTTTGCCTTCAACCCTTTTGTGTCAAGGAGAGTGGCAACCCTAAGTCTTTCCTCCTTTTTACCAAATATAATTACTTAAGTGTTTTTCTTTGTTCAGCTGAAGAAAATTTTAAGACATCCAGGTGTTTATTTGTTCTATACACTGACACATAGATTCAAGAGGACCATAGTCGTTTGGTGACAGCGCTAAGTAAATTTGTGTGTCATCTACATAGCTATGATATGAAATCAACTTATTTTGGATGATTTGTCCAAGTGGGAACATATAGAGGTTGAATAATAGTGGCCCCAAAATCGACCCCTGGGGAACACCACAGGTCAAGGACGTTGGTGTTGAGGTACAGTTTCCGATGGCAACAAAGAAGCTCCTTTCTTGTAGATATGATTTTAGCCAGCTGATAACTATGCCTGTAAATCCAACCCAGTGTTCTAGTCTGTGTAGTAAAATATTGTGATCAACAGTGTCAAATGCTGCACTAAGGTCCAGTAGCACTAGGACTGATGTTTTACCTGAATCTGTGTTGAGGCGTATGTCATTGGAAACTTTAATGAGTGCTGTGATTTGCCCGAAAACCAGACTGAAAGTTATCAAAATACCCATTTGATGTTAGGAAGGTGGTTAATTGATTAAAGACTACCTTTTCAATAATTTTAAAATGTAGATTGGATATGGGCCTGTAATTGTTTATCATGGAGGCATCCAGGTTATTCTTCTTGAGAAGTGGCTTTGCAACAGCTGTTTTCAGTGACTTAGGAAAAGTGCCAGACAGCAGTGATACATTTACAATTTGAAGGACATCCGCCGCAAATGAGGTGAAAAACAGTTTTGAAGAAATTGGTAGGCAGAGTGTCTAAGACACATGTGGAAGAACTGAGATTCTAGGGGAGATTCTTATAGGGAGTCTCTGGAGGCCATTTAGCTAAACACATGGACAAATCTTTACAAATAATTGTGTAAGCTACTCATCTTTTCTTCTATATTGATCTATTTTTACACACAGCTTCACAAGACCTGATGCTATGCCTTGTTTTCATCGTTTTAACTGATTTGTTATGAGCAAGTTTAGCCTGTTTCTAGATATTCATTTTCCAAAATAAGAATGGAAATCTAATTATTAACTTAAATATCTTAATGTCAGGACACACACAGGAAGTTTATGAGGTTTAAGGATCCAACAAGGTTAAACAAAGAAGTTATAGGCCCAAGGCTCAGCAAACATACAGGAGACACAGTTTTAAAGGAAAGCAAGCAAAAGGTTCAAAGCACAAAAAATCCGATACTGAAAACAAGCAAAAGGCAGTCCAAACAGAATATTCAACCTAACTGGAGAAATCCGGCAGACATGGAACTTCAGAAGCACAGAGTTCTTTTGTCATACTCTGATGAGGCCAGACAGTATTGGGAAAGTGAGGTAAAAATAGACCTTTGCATCAACTTATATTCTATTGGATATTACCAGTTTTGAACTTCCATTTGCTATTTATGGCCATATTGCTATGCAGGCCTCATTAACCTGAGCTCATGCAAGTCAGAAAAGGAAAAATACTTTTGAGGAAAGGATCCAGGGGGGCTGGCATAGAAGCAAAGAGGGGGAGTGAGGGTGTGTTTGTGTGTGTGTTTTAATGTACAGAAGCACACATACAGTCCATCTGATCAATAGGTATGTGCCTGGACTCAATTTTATACACTGACCATTTTCTCACCCATTTATTTCTAATTGCCGGTCATTTTTGATCGGGAATACATATGGGGGTTTTAAAGTTAAATAAAACACCCAAATTGTTATAAAAATATCAAAATTTGTTTTGTGTGTTCAGATGCCCTGTGTTAACAAAGTCATGGAGCCTCATAGTGATTGGAATAAGTTAACAATATTTTTCTTGGAAAGGCATTTTTTGCAGTGTCTCTGTGTAGTCTCTGTGTCTCAAGTACATAGTGTCATGACATTACCACCTGCATTTTGTAATCATCACTACTTATGTTTAGTACAATATCAATGTATTGCATAGTTAAAATAGTTTTACAGTGCTAATACACAGATATGGTTTTAGACACTTACAGGTATTAAATAAATATACAGTGATATGAAACCATCCTTTTAGAAGAAAGGAGACTGTTGGGAAATATATCATCAGGACCACTGTCAGGACTGTTGACAATGTATTAGAGTGCGGATCGGGCCGCAAATTTCTGTCCGAACCCGGCCCGCGTCCGAACCCGACCCGAACCCGACAGGCATTTTCATTTTTATGTCCGAACCCGACCCGAGCCCGACGCAGATGATGCCTCAGTTATTCCCATGCTAGTGATTAAACGTTCACGTTTGTGGATGGCCTGTCTTTTTAGCCCATTAAACGGAACACACAACAAATTGTCTACAGAATCAGATGAGCGTGCACGCACGCAGGTCACACACAGCGCACATTAACACAAGAGGCCCAAGCAAGCATAGCCTATTGAAATAGAATTCTTGTCTTACCATTGACGAAAAGTCTTAAAAATGAACTGCAACAGTCGTTGAAACTACAGTGCCTCTGTCACTGATCCATATGCAGCTTTGGGGCAACTCGAGGAAATCCTCATCCAGTTGAATGAGACGACCTACCGGTAGCCTATGTCTTTACCAGTAGCCTATGCAACGCAAATAATCTTAAAATCTGCTGTTAGGCTAACAACTTTTTTAACGTCACCCAAGACTGCATATGTGTGAAATGTGCATAACCATTTGTTAATGTATCGTGACAACGCGTGTGCATTTCAGGCGGCATGCCTGAAATGCGTTGTCACGATAAACAAATCTTGCGCACAGGAAGAAAGCTATTAGGTCTTTTTTAGGCTACATTTTACTTTATTCTCAAAAAACAAACGCTTGCATCGTAAAGCAGACCTGTTGGTTACCCAACATAATAAGGAATTTTAAATGTAAAGCTTCCAATGCATATTGCCCCCATGTGTTCGAACCCGAACCGAACCCAATTTCTAAATATTTGTCCGAACCCGACCCGACCCCTCGGGTCCCGTCGGGCTCGGGTCGGGTAGCCACACTCTACAATGTATAGGAACTGCTCTTATTCACCTTTCAAGTAAGTTGTTTTAAGAAAAGAGTAATCTCATACTTACCATAATGCAGGGCTGCCAACTCTCTTTCGTTTCGTTTTCGTCCTGCAGTGCAATAAGACGATTGGGTGTGGTTGGGGATCATAAAGTAGCCTACTGAAGCAAACAGATATCTTAAACATTAATCCATAGTGCCCTAGGATGTCATACAAGCTAAGACCACCACTGATGGAAGGTTTGTGAGAACCGTTTGGGTCCTCTGTCTTCGATAAGAAGTGGTGTTTCTTGCTATGAATTGTGAATTGCTAGGAGCCTATTGTGTTACATGAAGAAGCATGTTCCGTCATCTCAGGTGAGTAGTTTTGCGATATTACAGTGTAGCCCAGATCTGAGCAATTAACATAGACAAGCTGATACGTACTGTAACATTTTTTAAATAACTTTGTCCCTTGTAAGTTGTCAGTTCTCATATTTTTATCAAACAGTAGCCCAACTTCAATATTCTTTCCATTCCTTTTAGTAAAGTATACCTTTAGAGACATCCTTAGCAAAAAATAACTACTGTTTTCAATGGTCAAAACACCATTTTTGTGGCAAAAAGTATTTTGGACATGAAATTGCATTGTACTGCTCAGAAAAACAGCATTTTCGGTCCCTATTTTTTTTTATAAGGGAAGTGTTATCGGATACCTGATCCAGACCTTTGAGCTGGGCAAAATGCCAAGGCTTGAGTTCCTGATTAGGCCAAGGCCCAGTTTCCCGAAAGCAAGTAGTTTGTCACTCTTACTATTCTTAAAGTAACATGTTGACCTGTTGGGACTTTAGCTTATTAACCATATTCCCCAGAGTTAGCTAAGTCGATACATACGCCTACCCTTCTCATCTTGGTGCGTGTAGGCCTAGTTACTCGGTCTGACTGAGACCACGGCTAGCCTAGCTTAGCACAGGTTTCTCGAAGTGGCTGGTTCCAATAGCCCAACACCTCCCAATAGTGACAAAAGAACGCCAACATTTTCCTATTCACATGCTGTGATTTGTATAGTTACAACGTGTACAAATAACAAATAATGAGACACAGCCGTTTTGTATATCTCTATGTATATTATAGACTTGGTACTATGTTCACATTCAGGCGAAGCACTGCTACTTGGGAGGAGGGATTTGCAGGCAACACGCTCCGGTGTTATTACTTCAAACCCCAAGTAGCAGTGCTTTGCAAATCACTCCGCCCAACTACACATACAGAGATGAGAAGAGTATGTATCGACTTAGCTAACTCTGGGGAATATGGTTAATAAGCTAGTCCTAAAAAGTCGGCACGTACCTTTAAAGCAGAATTACGGCAATTTTTCACATAGATCTCGGTTTCTCAAGGTCATCGAGCACTGTTGGTACGAATCTAGAATCTATGATCTAGAGCCACCAGGCAGCTACAGTGGTAGCCTACACTCTGGGAGCAAGCTCATGAGCCTCCATGTTCATACCTAAAAATCAAACGAATGTTTGAAAAATCAATCTCAGAGAACATAAGTGCATACATCCATCGCTATGGGGAAACCGGGCTCTGCCCCAAACGACGCACCTGTTCACTGTGTTATTTTTGTTCAGGTTCCACTGATCGCTCATCATTCATGCTCAGGTAAGTGTATTAGTAATTACACTATCATGATTCATAACAAAAAAATCAAGATTAAATATTTGGTTATTGTTATTAATGAAGGATAATATGGCGTTCATTAACAAATTAGTGTATTAGTAATTACACTATCATGATTCATAACAAAATAATCAAGATTAAATATTTGGTTATTGTTATTAATGAAGGATAATATGGCGTTCATTTAACAAATTATGCAAGGCTATGCTAATTTTAACAGGAACAACACATTCACTTGTGAACACCCCACATGTGCATGCTGGAAAGGGTCCTTGAGGAAGACTTTGACTAACAGTATACTGGCACTTAAGATGACTTCTTAGCAACTTCATGGACTATTGTGTTCTACAAAATGGGCAAGTATAAGAGAATGGCATTTGTTTTTATTTGGTGTTTTGTTTGATAAACACTACTACAGAGTCGGAAATAGGGCTTCAACCAACTTTTTTTTCCATAATTGATTATTTCTTAAATTAATATAGACTGACTTCAACAGTATATTACACAATGCTCATTGAACTATTTTCATCAAGTCTTTGCACCTTACTTGTGTTAGAGGTTCCACTTGATTTTCTTTTAACAAACCCTGTCTTGACCATTTGATGCTATTTATGTTACTAGTAGCGTGGGTTCGGTTTCAGTTTTGGTGAACATAATTATGTAGTAGGCCTACTAGTGTACCATACGTACCATACCAACGTAGTATACCAAAAATACTGTTTTGATACCTTACCAAGTGAAGAATTTCGATTTCGATACTTTTTAGATTTTTTTTTATTTGATTTGATTTGGGGGCCCCCACCACATCAGTGGCGATCCTAGACTTTGATCAACCCTCCACCCACACTCACACACACACTTTGAAAGTGATGGCTTAGGCTACATAATAGGTTTCTATTTCATATTTTGGAATTCATATAAACTTTATATATGCTGTTAATAATTGATAGTATTTTATGATCTGCATAATTACTAAAAGCTGAACATATTTAGTCATTTGAAAACTACATATTGATTTTTAAATTATTATACTTGTCTTTAATGTCATTACATTTGTGGTGTGTACAGTAGGTAATTGAGTGTCTGTCACTTAAAGAAGAATGTGAAAGTAATTAGCTTTCAGTCTCATAGTTTTAGGCTAGTGGAAAATAGTTGTGCATAGTTATCGTATCGGTATCGGCCACAACAAACCAATATATATCTGTAATTGTTATCGGCCCTAAAATTACATATCGGTGCATCTCTATATATAATCAAATAATGCGTACATCTGTGAGTTTTTTTAACATGTTAAGCTGTAAAGGAGTGTGTGTCCGAGCAGGTGGAGAGAAGACTCAGGTGGAGATCCAAGTGCCAATAACGACTTATTATTATTATTATTATTATTTACTGGGAGGCTACCGGCAGGTTTAAGTGACAAACAATTAACAAACAAACACTGGACAAACAGAAAACAAAGATAGGACAATGCCCACGCTTCTAGGCCCCTGTTAAAGAAACAATACTTACGTCCTCTCTCGTCAGAGACGCATCTCTCTACTAAAGCAACCCCAGGCATTAAATAGCACTGGTCACAACCAAATCACGGTCACAATTCAATTAACATCTTGAAAGAATATTTAATCTCTTAGAAACCCTTGCGCAGCACAATACTCAGAATATTTCTTGTGCATTAACAAAAAAACTGCGCTTCCAAAAGAAAACAATGAAGAAAGAAAAGTTTGCCACAAACACCCCTCTGCTTAATGAGCTTCCCTCGGAGCACCGCCCCAAACATTGAAAAAGGTCTCGCCCGCCTGCAAACCGGGCTTGCCCCCTGTACACGGAAGGCCGTCATGAAGACCGGTGAGAACATTCGCTAGTACAGCATTAACATGCAATGACAAATTTAAGAAGTTATCTTAAGATGTTATGTGCGCGCTTGCAACCCCCCAAACTGCGTTGATGTCACGCTATGCAAACAAATACCTTTTATCACTTTTACCGATAAACAAATCTTCCATTCCTAATTCCCTTCACCACGCATCCAAACATTCAGACCTCCGTACATACATTCATTCAATCACATGATATTGGCCTGGTACAAATTACATCGTCCACAATCATGGCAATTATCCCCCCAGATCATATTAATTTAAAATGTCCCATTTTGTTTAAATGTTCAGTCTTATTATCCATACCGTGTTGGGAGATTTGTCAGATCAAGTGACAGGCGCACTGCGCTCTGTCACATAAGCTCTGAAAATAGTGAAACATTATAGGGACTTTATGAACTTCTTAGGCTCACAAAGCCTTCTGGAAACCCTGCTTAGTAGCCTACCATTCTAAAACTCTATTTATTTTACTTTTTAGAGATGAACATTTTAGAGATCAAATTTCACGCACTGTGAATTACTGATGGTTTCTGTCAGAATATATTCTTTCAATATGGGGAAAAACAACTGGTACAACTGATAGGTAGCTCACAATGTGTTCTTATTTGTATTATCATGTTCTTTTTCTCTTTTAGAAGATACAATAAAGTTGCCCCTAGACAAATGGACTGAGGATCAAGTGAGCTCCTGGCTACATGGCATAGGAGTAAAAGAGAAGTATGTTAGCAAGCTCTGTGATGAGGAAGTGGATGGACCAGTCCTCCGTGACATAACTGAAGACTATCTCATAAACAAAATAGGAATGAAATCTGGGCAAGTTTTTTTGATCCTCAGTAACAGAGACCAGCTCATACAATCAATTAAGAAAACACAAATGGTTAAAGTAAAACCGCAACAACCAACAACAAAAGAAATCTCAGAGGGTCTGAAGGATGCAGAAGAGCCACAAATTGGAAAAGAGACAAAAAGCCCATTTATGGTTGGCAAAAAGATCTTAGGTAATCACAAAGATGTAGAAACACCAATACAGCAACATCCTATCATTGCTAATAAAACCTCAGCAAACCAGAAAGCTGCAAAACCACAACCTGTCCAAACTCAAACTCCTCCTGAGGAGGAGACACAAGGCCCATCTGTGGTTAGCAAAAAGATCTTGGATAGTCAGAAGGATGCAAGCAAAACAATGCGGAAACGTCCCACTGTTGTTAATGAAACCTTTGACAGTCCGGATATTGCAGAACACAAAACAAATCCTGTAAAGGACACAGCGGTCATGCCATTTACAAAGAGGGACTGTAAACGAAGACCATTTGGGAAAGAGGGCATTCATTTCACATATATCATGTCGAATGTCCTTCAGCCTGAAACTGGCATTTCTGATCTTATTTCTCCCTGTCATGAGTACAAGTCATTTGCCATTGCTGCCAAATTAAACCACACTAAATTACAGGCAAAGTTTGCTAGAGAAGTTCTCAAATTTGGTACTGGTTGCATGAACATCAGATCTAATGGCACAATCCATTTTGGAGTTATGGATAGTAGGGAGGACACAGGCTACATTCATGGTGAAATTATTGGCATACCAGTTCTAGACAAAGACATTTATGTTGACGCTCTAGATCACATAGAGAGATGTTACTCTCGTTCTGATGCTGAAGATGTAAGACGATGCATACGTCCGCCAGAGTTCATTGAGGTCACTGACATAAATACAGATGAGAAGAGGTATGTTGTGGAAGTTGACATTGTACCCCAACTAAGCATTGTGAGGAACAGAGTTTATACTGTTCGCCTGCCAAACTTTAATGAGAAGTCCAACAAAGTCATACATGAGAAGGTCGCTATCTTTTGTAGGGTGGGTGCTACAACCAAGCCAGTGGATGACCAAAATTACTTTTACCAGCGGGTCTCTACTCGGGATGCACAAAGAGAAGCTGCAGAGAACCGTGAGTGTGTCACCATGCCAGAAGCCTGCCCGGACCTGGGGAGGAAACTGACAATGCTTGTTACAGGTGGGAAGACATATCTTGAGAAGGGCAAATGGTTCATCCTGGTTACAAACAAATTCTGCAGTGAACACTTGAGCAGCATTGACTTTTTACTGAATATGAGGATCTTCTGTGTCTTTGATTTTGATCCTGACTCCAATTTGTCTGGACTCTGTCAGGAATACCTGAAACATCATGCTGCAAACTTGCATTTCATGCACGACTACATAATATCAAGTAGCTTGACCTCTGAGGAATTTCAAAAGAAAATGCATTTGTTTGAACAAACCAGCTGGATCTTCTGCAATGGTCGCAATGATTTCAAAGGAAAGGAGCAGTGTGATGACATGACATGGTTCAAAACTAAAAAGACTCAACTCAAGGAATGTGCATCACTGATCTGCAAACAGATCCTGCCCAAAGGTACCTTCACATTGATCTTCCTTCTTACTTCTCCAGTCGAAAAACCTCTCCTGCACACCTACAGTGAATTCTTCTCTGACATGGGTGGTCACGAAGACATCATCTGCATATCAGAATCTGAGGATAACTTTGAGAAGTGGCAGAGTTTTGCGCAGAGTTTTTGCAACGAAAGCATGGTGAACCATTCAAGTGTTGTCGGGATGAAAATAAGCCATGTTAATGCAACACTTCAGCGCATCCAGTCTGTTGCTTCTCGAACCACAAAGCATCTACCCACTTATGCGAAAGGGGAGTGTCTTCTTGAGAGTCGAGAGGAGGAGAGGATGTATTCACTAGAGATTCTTTACATGGACCACTGTGATGAAACCAGAGAAGATGTCATCGAAGCTGAAAAAGAAAACATTGAACAACACTTCTACCATGGTGGAAAAGTGAACTGGATGAATTTCTGGCTGGCAGAGAAGAGGCATGTTGGGGAGGTCATTCAAAGGGATGCTTACCAGGTGATCTCAAATCTCCTCAGTGACTGCCTTAAAAACAGTGCAGACCAGTTGCATATTCACAGCTTCAACATATTTCATCACCCAGGCAGCGGGGGCAGCACTGTTGCCCGACAAGTCTTGTGGAACAACCGGAAAAAGCTCAGATGTGCAGTTGTTAAACCATCATATTCTGCTGTCATAGTGTCTGAACATGCATATCGGCTTCGGACATATGAGGAAACTGGTATCCAAAAATGTGTGCCAGTCCTTCTGCTTGTAGAAGACTGTGATGATGATTTTTTGGGTGACTTAAAGAATGAGTTGGAGAATGCTATTACCAGACAGAAAATTACACAAGGAACACTGTGCTTCATTGTCCTGAGCTGTAGACGATCCTACAATCCAGAGAAAAAGTGCAAGGAGTCCCCATTTTATAATGTGCAGGTGACCCACAAGCTATCAAAGGAAGAAAAGAAGCAGTTTTCTGGTAAAAGGAAAATGCTTGAAAAACAATACAACCCAGAGTTTATCTTAACATTTGTTCTCATGAGTGAAGGATTTGATCATCAGAAGATTTCTAAGTATGTGCAAAAGTTTGTGGAACATTTGCTTCAGGACATTGACCATGACCATGTCGTCACTCGTCTCATCCATTATGTGGCACTGCTGAACACCTATGTGCAGAACTCTTTCCTCTCCCAGTCCCATTGTGAAGCTCGACTTACTCTCTCTCTACACCTTGAAAAGTTCCAGTTACTCCAGGGTGATGTCAAGGAAGAGTTTCGCCAGCATGCTTTTGAGGAGGCACTAACTGAGCCTGGCAGACTGGTTTTTATACACCTGAGAGATGAAAGAACATACATTAAATCCATCAGAATCATTCACCCCTTAGTTGCAAAAGAAATACTGAAGCAGCTCTTATGTCAGGAGAAGCAGGAGAGTGAATTGGCTCTGGAGCTTCTCAATGATGATGTCTTGTATGAGCACAGGTTTGGGAGGGAAGACTATGTCAAGTGTCTGCGAGCCTTGTTCATGAGGCGTGATAGGATCAGCAAAGGAGACGAGGAGGACAGTTTCTTCTCCCCCCTTATTGAGCATGTGAGAGATACAGAAAGTCCAGAGACGGCAGTTAATCTCCTCAAAGAGGCTTACAAGCGTTTTGACAAGGATCCTCTATTTGCTCAACATCTGGCTCGACTGAATTACAGCCAGGAGAAATTTGAAGATGCAGAATGTTGGGCTGAACTGGCTGGCAAGAAATTGCCAAACAACCCATTTATTCTTAACACCAAAGGCCAAGTGTACAGGAAATGGTTCTACAAAAAGGTGTCAGGACTAAAGAAAGAGAATAAAACAGCAGAAAGAATAGCAGATGCGGTCAGAACTGCTATCAAAGCCATGGATAGCTTTCAGGAGTGTCAGAGGGCAGCCATTGCAGATGCTGAATCTATGAGCAATGCAGGATTTTTTGCAGCAGCTGAAGTAGGATGTCGCTTATTGCAGCTATTTTCCACTTCATCTGTGTTCACTAACAAAACAGAATGTGTGAAATATTTGCTCACTGACCACATTCCTGACAAAGTGAAGAAGCCATGGGAGGATTTTCACAGCAAACTTAAAGACCTTTATAAAATCATTCAGACATCTCTGGAGTGGATATCAGAGGACCTAAGCTATTTTCAGACAGACCCAAGTGCAGACGAGGAAGAGACTGAGGATCAAATAAAGCATCCTAAGAAGTGGTTGGTGAGAAAGTCAGTAGAGTTTGGGGAATATTTCAGTGTGCACAATGCTTATTCTGAGTCTGGATCAGACATTCCAACTCCTGCCATGACACGCATGAAAATATACCAACTTGGTGGAGGAAACATGACCAACATCTTCTCCATTTTGACTGATTCCAAAAGAAAAGATAAGGTCAAAGTTCTGGAGGACCTCATATATTTGTACAAACTACTGAGGGAAAAGATGGATCAAATGGATCTTGTCAACTACATAGCATCTAACATAACTCTTAGTTGTCTCTCAACTCAGTCTAAAGCATTGGCCTCTCTTAAAGAGCTTCAAGATCTCAGCCAGAAGTTTCCCAAGGACAAACGGAATTGTCAACCAAATGCTCTCTTCTTACTCACACTCCTGTTCTGGCCTGAAGATCACGACAGTGAAGAAGACAAGGAGAAAAAATATGAATTTGTGCTGTCTGCCGTCAAAATTCTTACAACCTGCTACTTTGACAAACAGAAGGACATTCCTGCAAGAAAAAGAAGAATTTACACACATTTTTTCTTGGGCAATGGAAAAGGATTGGAGAAGATTGTTCACAAGAGCAAAGTATTAGCAACCACAAAATCCCTGCCAGTTTCAGAGAAGAGAATAAGATGGTACCATGGAGAGGGGTGGAAGATGGCTGAAACGGCCAAACTGTTAAAACTGGTGTCGGGCAGGACAGAAAATGGAAGCGTCTATCTGGAAGGCCCACAAAAGCTAGAATTCATGGTCACTCCCCTGAACGCAGCCTCTGTGCCTTATAGCAATGAAAATGTCACATTCTACTTGGGCTTTACTATGAGAGGCCCTGTGGCATTCAATGTCACTATTAAGAATAGATGAGCATCAAATGGGACCTACTGCTCTTGTACAAGGAACTGACAAGAGAGAAGCAATGTGCATGTTTTATATTGTGTCTTTCTACTGAAGTTAATAAATAACCATTCATATTATCTGCCCAAGGTTTCTTCCTTGGTAAGGGAGTTTTTCCTTGCCCCTGTTGCTCTTGGGTGCTCCTTGTTGGTGCCCCCCACCCAATCCCAATCCTCCCCACCTTTTTATGCAGCCCTTGCCACTTAATCTACTAAACCCCTCTTCTACTGCACGTTTTACCCCCCCCCATTAATGCACAAATAGGCTGACACCAGACATAATTTCACTGCATTTCTTACTTCCAGTAACTATATGCATGTGACAATGAACTTCCTTGTATCCTTTCCTTGACAATTTTGTATATTTTCATTTAATCAAATGCATCTAGCATTAATATGACTGTATTGATTAATTTTCCTGCCTTTTGAATAATCATATGCATTATATAGACAGAACAATTGACACTTTATCGCTCAGAATGAGTCTTCATTGGGACTGCCACCTACCATTTGGAAGGTCCTTGTAAAAGGTGCATTGCACTATAATCAGTCTCACTATGAGGCTATATCTCAGCTATTGTTGCTGAGGTAATGTTGGGTTTCCTCTGAATGTGATTTATTGTTTTGATTTTGAATTGTAAATAATAGTGAAATATCAAATATATGAAAAATCTTGATTTTTTTTTTTTACTATACATGGAAGTATATCCTATGTAATGATCTGAAGTGTGGGTTGTGGATTATGTCACCAAATGTCTTAATATGTTGATGCAACTTTGGCAATAAAAAGCTCCTCAGCCAGCTCATTTATTTGGAGCGTTAACCGTGTTGTAACGGCATCTTCTGTTGTATTCTGCTCTTTACATCTTCACCCCGACACTGAATATCTTGTTTGCCCAATAATAACAATTTTAACACACGCATAAATCATTCAACAACGTAACATGCTGATTCACTAGGTGCAACACCCAACCAGGTCCGTGTACACACTAATTACATCAACAAGAAGTTACATTAAAATCACACCTGCCTCGACCGGAAATAAATGAGCCAGCTTAAGAGCCTCCCGAGCATATGGCCCATCTACCAATGAGAGATCAGATCCATTCATTCCATTCCTTCTGTCTTCATTGAATTCCCAAGAGGACTTGGTTGCATTCACATAACACCTGGTAACACCTGGGGGCCATTCTCACATCAGTGCCAATGTAAACAAACCATGAGGGTCCAGAAGTCTGCCAGACGCAGCTTCGCTGAGCAAAGAACTGACCCACGGCGGACAGGCATATACTGTTTATTTACAAAACAATCCAATATTTCATACTTCTTCTGTGATGAAAAATAGTTTGCATCTTAATCAGCATGACGGTCAGTGGCCACCAGGGGGCGTTTGGCTAATCTGCAGTTTAACAGTGAGGAAGAAAAGAGGAGTATGATGGAAAGGCTGGATGGGTAGAAGAGATAAGAGAGAGAGGAAGGGAGAGAGACATGAAGACAGGAAAAGAAAGAGACATAAAGGGGCAGGGAGTGAGAGAGGGGTGAAAGCTCTACAGAGGGAGTGAGAGAGAGAGAGAGAGAGAGAGAGAGCGACTGCCTTTGAGATGAAGGAATAGGAATAGAGGGATAGAGAGAGAGAGAGAGATGACGAGGGAGAGTTCTGTATGTGTGTGTCAGTCAAGTGCAAACATGAATGAGGAGCTCATCCACCCATGATAATTTAATAAGAGAAAAACAGAGAGAGAGAGAGAGAGAGAGAAAGGCCGAGAGGATCACAGAAGGGTGGAAGGGATGGAAGTAGCGATGAGATGAAAAGAATAAAAGAGAGATGGAAGTAAAGAATGAATAGGGATAAAGAGTGGGGGGACAGATGGAGAGAGAGGGGGTAGGTAGGGAGAGAGAAATAGAGAGAGAGAGGGGGAGCAGAGTGAGAGAGAGATGGGGACATATAATGGAAAGCAGTGACTCTGTCTGCCACACTAATCTGAGGTCAAAGAACATGTGACTCCTATTCCATCCAGGAAAAACCACCCGTTTAATCCACATAAGGTGAGTGAATATGCGTGTGTGAGTGTGTGTGTTGTGGGGGTGGGAGGGGGCAGACAAAGCAGATGTCCAAATAATGTCCAAACTATAGTGTTTCATGCTACATGTGATTAACCGCCTGAGAGAGAGAGAGAGAGAGAGAAAAAAAAAGAACCACTAAGAAGAGAGTTAAAAGAGGAAAATAAATTCTTCAATTTCAACACTAATGACAGGCAAGCAAAGACAGACAGCAGACACACAGCACGAAAATGGATGTAGTTCAGACAAATATTTACAAAAAAGAAGAGGCAGAAGGAACGAGAGAGGAGAGATACAGTATACAGAGATTTAAGGCTGTCAATCATTTCAGTCATTCTTGACAAGGCCTTTCGGAGTAAAGCGAGGGGACACAATATTCATCACTTCACAGTTCCTGGAACGTAACGGCATATCTGACATTAACAGTTAGAGAGTGACATCGAAAACAACACGACAAAACATGGAGGTCTTCATGCCTTACTTATCATCACTCTAGACTTGACCCTCATTGAACCCAGATAAAATCTATCACACACACTCTCTCTCTCACTCACACACCCACACACACAAAGCGTTGTGTGTTTGTTAGTGTCCGGGTGTGTGTGTGTGTGTGGACAGACACGCGGACACATTCAAACAGAGACCTGCACGGCAGGTTAATCATATATTCTGTTTGTCAGTGAAACAGATAGAATTCTAAACTTGACCACACGACCACACACACACACACACACGTCATCCTATTCCCCTCTCTGAAGCCACATTATAGTCTAATATTTGAGCATAGATAATATCAGCTACATCCCACCGGTCACAAGTATACAAGTTATACAAAAGACAAAAAAAGATAAGTGTCTATTGTTGAGGGCCAAACTCCTCTGTTGCCGCAGTTGTCTGTCTGTGTGTGTGTGTGTGTGTGTGTGTGTGTGTGTGTGTGTGTGTGTGTGTGTGTGTGTGTGTGTGTGTGTATATGCGTATGTGTGTGTGTATATGTGTCTGCGTAAGTGTCTGTGTGTATGTGTCTGCGTGTGTGCGTGTGTGTGTGTGTGCGTGTGTGGACAGCATCATCATTTGGCAAGGCTTCAGTGTGGTCTGGGTGAGATCCCCCGAAACAGGAAGTGATGCGGCACAATTCTATCCACACACTCTTCCATGGCAACGCTTATGATTCGGATTCCTGTCGAACAAAAAACAAACAAACAAACAAACAAACAGGTGGATAAGTGAAGCTCCACCAAACAACCACACTGACAACCTTGTAGCCCCCTAATCACAAGATCAACAAACAACACAAGAGACATACAGCACATGTTTACTACTCCCTCTTTCAACTCCTTCAATAACTTAAAGCAACAATATGCACTATTTATAAGGCACAGTTAAATAAATTCAGCAACATTCTGAAACCTAAAGCAACAGTATGCTGTACTGTGTTGTAGGTGTAGATAACTAGTTGCATCAATGAATACATTTAATGATCTGAACACATTTTTATTCGTGTAGTGAGTGACTTACATATGGAAGACCCACATCATTTTTGTTTGGGGAGTTTATCATGACAAATCCCAAGGAGACAAATGTGAAATCCCACCTACATCAGCCTGAAACCTACTTATAGTCTATGGGCTATTAGGGGTCCACATGTCCTTTCTAGATGGTTCTGCTGAAACCTATTTACACCTGTCTTTTCTAGATAGATAGATAGATAGATAGATACTTTATTGATATGAAGGGGAAATTCAAGGTCCCAGTAGCTTAAAGCTGCAGTTGGCAAGTCTGACCGATTGAGGGGACCAAAATGTTGAATGTTTACAACTCTCACACCCTCCCCTACTACCACGCGAGCACCCTCTCATCGAGTTTGTGCTTGTCAGTGCACCAGACTGTGATTGACAGTCAGATCTCACACAGCCCTACTCTGATTGGACCAGAAAAACCGGGAGCTGTGGATTTTTGCAAAACAAATAACAGGCTCTATGTAGAGGTAGAAGTGCGGCTGATTTATGTTGTTCTGTCGGAGCATAGTGTCGGTTTCAGTAAATATGATCAAAAATTTCTTGCCAACTGCAGCTTTAAGATGATTTAGATGGTACTGAATTCTTGCCAACTGCAGCTTTAAGATGATTTAGATGGTTCTGAACCCCCCACGTCCCCATCTCCTTCCTCATACATGTGTCTCAAGAACAGGGACACTTGGGCAAGATTAGATTAAATTAATTATAGTTAATTCTTCCTGTCAACGGAGACAATGGCAAATAATCATCGACATCAACATTTGTTTGTCAACAACATCAACATTCGACATCAATGTTTTTCGTTTTTTGTCACGGTCACAGTCGACAATCGTCTTTCATCATCTCCTCAGTTACCACTGGTCATGGTAGAATCCCCGGTCTGATTGCCCACTGAGGACGTTGCTCATGAGAGAATGAAATGTCCCAAATGAGTATTGATTGGGAGCTAGACGACAGACAGGCAGAGACGCAGTCGTCCAGAGGTAATCAGATTAGATTAGATGCTCACTCCCAGAGCTCTGTCCCTGCAGTCTAACATCATTAAAGGGGATGCAGACTCACTCCCAGAGAAGAGGGGGAAAGACAAGAAGAGAAAAGGGAAAAAAGAAGAAAACGAGGGAGTGGCAATCGGAAGAATGTGTTTAATTTGGAGAGCCACGGGTGTTTTACTAAGAGGAGCCATAGACTGACTTGCAGGAAGAAGAAGAAGAAGAAGAAGAAGAAGAAGAAGAAGAAGAAGAAGAAGAAGAAGAAGAAGAAGAAGAAGAAGAAGAAGAAGAAGAAGAAGAAGAAGAAGAAGAAGAAGAAGAAGAAGAAGAAGAAGAAGAAGACTGGCTGCTGGATGAGTGGGTTGATTCTGGACATTGGAGGGAGTTGTATTGGTTTTATCGAGTGGAGGTGGGGTGATATTGGTCTGGAGTGGGCACTCGGAGATGAAGACAGTTTGACCCCTAAATTGCTGATTGTGTGTGTAATAGAGTTGCAGCAGTTTTTATCAGACAGTAGATAACACTCATAGAAATGGGATGAGTGAGTGTGAGGTGTGCCTATATGTGTGTGTGTGTGAGTATATGAACACACACACACACACACACACACACACACACACACACACACACACACACACACACACACACACACACACACACACCAGTACCTTCACTGAGGGGTGGGAGTTGAGTCCCAGGAATGAAAACACAGTGTTATTCTCCTTCGATTGGAAGAAATCCTCATAGTCCTGTCAAAAGAGATATAGAGAGTCTGCAATCAGACCACAAGGCTGTACAGTAGCAGAACAATAAACACAAAACCATATACTGTACCACTGTATGTGGATTCACCCAAATCCCAGTGGATTACTAATCCCCATCATCCCTCTCTCTACCTACTGGTCTGTCATCCCTGTATAAACGGTCAGATTTGAGGAGGTAACATGGGACTGCTGATTAAAGGTGCCCTGCCACACAAAACCGTTTTTACTTGTATTTTTTAAATATGTTAGGTCCATATCTGTTTGTGTTATGTCGTGAATGTGAAAATGAACAGCTACCTCCTCTGTCAGCTCTAGCCACTGAAAAGAAATAAGCGGAGAAATCAGGCCAATTGCAAAAGCTCTTCAGTTTGCCGTGAAATTGATTAAGCTCATTACTATTCATGAGCTTGCCCAGTTGAGACCGTGCCCACAAAATTCGTTTAGCTCGTTTACAGTTTTCGTATGCAAGGATGGCTGAATGTCAACGGGTTTGTGTGCTATGCACGAATAGAACTTCAACAATGCATTTTGCCCAAAAACCCAGACTTGAGGATCAAATGCCTTCAGTTTATTTTTTGGAACAATGCCACAGGCTTTGCAAAAAGGTTGCTGTTGAAGCCTGGAGCAGTAGGCTACAATCGCGGCAGTCTACGACTAGTGCCCAGTCCGTAAATAAAAACGTTATTGTCAACTCAAGAAGTGCTATGTTATACAGGTGTAATGCATTTGCTAGCCTAGCAGGTTTTATTCATCCCCATTTGGACAATGCTAGCACTCGCTAGCCAAGCTAAGTTCATGACATGAAGCTAAAATTAGTTGATAACAGCTACCATCGCGGCAGTCTACGACCAGTGCTCAGTCCGTAAGTAAAACGTTATTGTCAACTCAAGAAAGTGTTATGTTATACAGGTTTAATGCACTCGCTAGCCTAGCAGGTTTTATTTATGCCCATTTGGACAATGCTAGCACTTGCTAGCCAAGCTAAGTTCATGCCATGAAGCTAAAATTAGTTGATAACGACTATTATGTTATGGACGAAACCGACTAGCTGTTAGCCAATCAGAGTCAAGCAGCTTAGCTCATTGAATATTAATGAGCACTGGCGCAAATAGAGTCTTCCGGCAAGCTTTCTATACCACGCTAGAATGGCTTGAAAGTAACCAAGGCATGTTTTCCACAAAAAATGTCCCTGGTAGAAGTTCAGACATTACCACAAAGTAATGAAATATGTGTGGCAGGGCACCTTTAAAATGAGGATGACGGACAAGTACTGTCAGTCATCTATACTGTGTCCTGTACAAACACCATAGACTGTGTAAAATAAACACACACACACCTCTATACTCTCTATACTCTAACATACTCACACACACACACACACACATGCACATTCACAACACACAACCATGCACACACGTATGTGCACACACACACACACACACACACACAAGTGTGCACACAGATACACACAGGGACTACTACTAGAGGGTCAAACTAGTTCAATGTGACTGTGCCCCATTCAGTTCAGATCAAGAAACACTGCTCTCTACTAGATCTACCTCTACTAGAGTTCACCTGTACATACTAAAACCCCACATACAGTTCACCTGTATATACTAAAACCCCACATACAGTTCACTTGTACATACTAAAACCCCACATACAGTTCACCTGTATATATTATAACCCCACATACAGGTCAGTCCTACTCTTTATGGATAAATACATCTATGGCCTCTGCATTAAACACAATGCAACAACACACATCTTATGTTTGACGGACAATTAGGATCAGAATCTGCCTCTGCCTCTGCTTTGCTGTGATTGGCTCCTGCGGAGTAGGCGTGACCAAAGGATATAGATGATGCCGTTTCTATTGGTGGAGGAAGGGGAGAGATAGAGTTGGTGTGTGTAATCTCTTTAAGAGATTGATGGGATTTCGGCAGGATTACGGCAGGGCATGCACGCTCAATGAGACGCATGCGGCCTAATGCAGGCTGTGCCCATTCACAAACCATCAGTAGTACGCTCACTGGAATCTCACACACACATTCAAAATAAAACACACACATGCAGACACACACACACACACATCTAACTCTTTGTGTATTATAGTGTGTGTGTGTGTGTGCGCGATATGGTCGTACACACTCACACACAAATGCATACATACGCCCCCCCTCCACCACCACACACACACACACACACACACAGTACATGCAGGCATAACTGGATGCACCTCTTCAAGTTTCAAGTTTCAGTGGGTACCAGAAGAATCAGATGAGATCAGATGACCCTCAACAGTGTGTTTGGCCACACTACACACATCAGTGGAGAATCAGATGACCCTTAACAGTGTGTTTGGCCACACTACACACATCAGTGGAGAATCAGATGACCCTTAACAGTGTGTTTGGCCACACTACACACATCAGTGGAGAATCAGATGACCCTCAACAGTGTGTTTGGCAACACTACACACATCAGAGAGGATGACAAAATATTTAAACAGTGACAAACAGATTGCTTCACTAAAGTAATCATGCTAGAAGCATACGCAAGCAATCCAAAGTGTCTTCAAACTTCATCTAATCAACATGGTTTACAAGGGGAGCAAACAAACCCATGTATGGTAAAGGCCTTTATTTATACTAAAATACGGAATTTCACATTGTTTTATTTATTTATTTATTTATGTATTTATTTATTTATCTATCTATCTATCAGGTCAATTGTCCGAATCTGCATGGACTCAGTGTACAAAGGCCTTAACTCAAATGATGGATAGAACACAGACTCAGTGAGTCAAAGGCCTGGTTCATAGTCTACACAAGCAACATTGGCGCAGTTGAGAACGCAAGGCTCACACACATGTTGAAGTGCTTCTTCATAGTCTATGCAGGCTACGGCAACGACGATGCACCCCCATTGGAAACACATGACATGACACTCGCGCTTACATCACATCAGAAAAAACTCGGCCTAGAATCAGCCTAGATCAGGACAATGATCAAATGACAAAACTGAAAATGCACTGGTTAATGTTGGGTGCCAAACTGTCATTTTGGCCAGTGTCAGTGGCCTATGCTCCTTCTCAAAGTAACAGGCCTAAGCAAAGTCCTTTTAGGCAAGTCCCTCCGCTCGGCGGCCACGACACCACGACACACCGCGCAAGGCTTCACGACACCAATCTTGCTCCAGCGGCGAGTTCACAACACATGATTGGGAAGATGTCTTCACAACACACCATATGATTGGCTCAATGTATTCACATAACACCACATGATTGGCTCAATGTATTCACATGTCGACGTTTTGCCGAGGAAGGGGTGGGGTATGTGTAGACAACGGCCATATTGACCCCCATGCATTTCTATGGAGGATTTTTTGAGTGCTGTGTCTCCTCATTAGAAAGTCTCTGGCCTAAGTCATTACATTACATTTGGCTGACACATTATTAACCAAAGCGACTAACAACATGGTAAACAGTTTAAGTTTTAAAGCAATTCTCTCAACAATTCTAGGACCATTTAAAAAAAGGTAGAGTACAGTAAGAATAAGTGCATCAGTGAGTGCTGTTGAGTGTCAGTTCAAGACAGGTGGTAAGTGCTAGGATCAGCAAGACTAGTTGTAAGTAGTGCTATGAGAGGAGATGTTCTCTGAAGAGCTGGGTCTTCAGGAGTTTTTTGAAAATGGAGAGGGATGTCCCTGCCCTTGTAGAAACTGGCAGTGCGTTCCACCAATGAGGAACAACAGATGAGAAAAGTTTGGATTGGCCTGAGCGTACCAGTGGTAGAGCTAGACGTCGTTTCTCTGAGGAGCGCAGCGGTCTGGAGGTAGTGTATGTCTGTATGAGGGCTTCCAAGTAGGTGGGAGCAGAACCGGAGACTATTTTGTAGTAGTTTAAGTAAACTGTTTATGTTCTCTGGAAATAAATGTTGTTTTTCAGCTGCAAAACTGCACAGTTTGTGTAGGCTACGTAGAAATTAATTAACAGAATGCACATGAATTCATCCATTTAATTAATTAATAGATTGCGCCACATGACCACTGTTCCTAAAAAAATAATATGATCAACAACAACTTACAGTACTGTTCACTAGTATTCAAATGTACACCTACACCCATAGACCAATGTGTGAGCAGTTTTTGAAAAGGCTAAACATTTCTAAACAAGAGAAGCCCTGTTATGCCTCTGTGCACACGTTAGAGAGGTGTGCATTTTCCCCTCAGAAAAAAAGCCCATGCTTCATACTCCATCCCTGAACATGTAAACATGTGACCCAGAGGCGCAGAGGAAAGGTACAGTACAATGTAGAGCCTGCTAATGTCCCTCTGGGAAAGGACCCTTAAATAGCAGACTCTAGATATCAGTGTGTGTGTGTGTGTGTGTGTGGAATTGTCCTAACTTTTCACTGCCTAATAGCGGCCCTGTGTGCATGCATGTGTGTGTGTGTGTGTGTGGAATTGTCCTAACTTTTCACTGCCTAATAGCGGCCCTGTGTGCATGCATGTGTGTGCATGCGTGTGTGTGTGTGTGTGTGTGTGTGTGTGTGTATACACTGTATAAAACGTACCCCACAGTACTCCTGTCCGTTAAAGATCTGCGGGGGCATGGGGTTGCCCTTCTCAGGGTGCTTCTCCTGCGGAATGTTCCGGTACATCCACTGCCTCTCGTTCTCCAGCATGGTGATGTCTACTTCCTCAAACGAGATCCGGTTCGCCTCCAGGAAGCCCACGATCGCCTGCTGCCTCTTTTTCACCTACGGGCAGGAGATGGAGAGAGAGAGGATGAGATTTGATCAAGTCAGACCTTTTAAGATAATTGAAAGTGTATATTTGGCTTGCAATGGACAGCGTTTCCATAAAACAGCACCACCGTGCAGCAGAAGAACTTTCTATAAAAACACACTCAGTGCCCTGCGAAGTACATTCACAGCAAAAACAGAAGTTAGTAAACTGCACACGTCTTTAGATATTTTATATTATAATATTCTTGTGTAATGTGTGCCACTACTTATTTTTCTGCATAGAGTGTGCAAGAAGATAGCCTTGTTCAAAATATACTGGATATGAACATTCATATTTTGTGGTTTATGAACTTCATCATGGTGTGTGATGTTATTTCTGTGTCTGCTGGGCTCCGGCTGACGTGACTTGAGAGGCCACCCCCCTCCCCCCTCCTCCCTCTCTCTGACAAAGCCTTCCTTACGGTCATGATCAGTCCCTCACTTTAGCATGTAATCATACAGGGCTATTTGTGTGTGTGTGTGTGTGTCTCTCTTATAGACTGCATACAGTATGTGTGTGTGTGTGTGTGTGTCTCTCTCTTTCATAGACTGCATACAGTATGTGTGTCAATGAAGGTCAATGACGA
>NC_063196.1:22692604-22702604 GCF_017589495.1 Alosa alosa
GCATTCACATCTGTCATCTGTGTGTTTGAGTATTTTCATCTGTCATCTGTGTGTTTCAGTCTTTTCCTTAAAAGGTTTTCATGCTTGTGTCACATCTAGGCACCTGCAGCTCAACAGAGTTTTATCTCTATTTCATGCAGTTTAATTAATTCCTTAAGGTGAAGATTAACAAGATTTAAAAACACGGCCCACACAGTGCATGGTGTGAGTGTGTGTGTGTGTGTGTGTGTGTGTGTGTGTGTGTGAGTGTGTGTGTGTGTGTGTGTGTGAGTGTGAGTGTGTGTGTGTGTGTGTGTGTGTGTGTGTGTGTGTGTGTGTGTGTGTGTGTGTGTGTGTGTGTGTGTGTGTGTGTGTGTGTTGCCTGGACACTGAGGGCATCTGGGCAGATGTTAAGTAAGGATTCTCCTGGCATTACCCAGCCTGCACTGAACATGCCCAGTGGCTTCACTGTCTTACAGTAACAGCAGGACCGAGGGGCACGGATGGGCAGACAGACATGTGCAACGATTGTTAGACAGACAGACAGACAGACAGACAGACAGACAGATAGATAGATAGATAGATAGATAGATAGATAGATAGATAGATAGATAGTGTGCAAGAGAGAGTGAGAGAGAGAGAAAGTAAGAAAAGAAAAGAGACAGTGTATGTGAGAGAGACATTGACATTATGCACAACCAAGAGTCCAGATAAAAAATGATCAAAGAGAGAGGAGATTATCAAATATTGTGGGTAATTCTCACCTCATCTGAAATGACCATAAGCCTCTCGATAATCTCAGTGCTGCTCATTTCATGGTGTATGTATGGTTGTGTGTTTGTGTGTGTGTGTGTGTGTGTGTGTGTGTGTGTTGCTCATTTCTAGGATTAGAATCAGTCAGCCGTTTGTGTAACAGAACAGCTGTGTGACTAAGAACACACCCATCTGTCTACTTCTGTGTAATTAGTAGAGAGGTGTGTGTGTGTGTGTGTGTGTGTGTGTGTGTGTCTCTTCTGCTTCAACCACCAGATTTTGCTTTTTTTAAGACAGACAGATAGATAGATAGATAGATAGATAGATAGATAGATAGATAGATATAGATAGATATACTGTATAGATAGAGTTTGCCACACAACAATGTGGGTGGTAATTGTTTACAGAAAGTAGCCCTCAAACCAAAAAGTGAGAAAAGAAAGAAAAATTAAACAGAATAAAATATAAATACATAAATGAATAATTAAATAAATAAATAAATAAATAAATAAATAGTTCAGATCAGTTCTGTCTTCGTGTGTGTGTGCGTGAAACTACTGCATACTGGGCTCAACTCTAAAAATAACTCTTTCTGTAAACAAGAATGAATTTAGTTTGAAAATGGCGATGTGGGAAATCTCAGCCTTGGCCAAGCCATTACCTAAGGCTCTCATTATTCCTCCACTTTAAGCGCGAGGCACTGTTATCATCACGACCAAACACGGTCTGAAGTACTATACACCGTGCACACACACCCCTCCTTACAGAACGCGCGCGCGCACATACACACACCTTCTCAATACACAATATTCAGAATGGTATGTAGTGCACTAGCCCAGTGCACAAAGCATTTGGATTAATGATTGTCATGTCTCCGACCGAAACGGCATTAAAGTAGATATCAGAAACATGAAATGTTTACTCTGTCTCTTTATCAGTCGTGCATGTGCTGACGCCCTGACATATCTACCTTCATCACACTTGCTGCGCATGTCTTTGCCCCATCTTTTCACACTTTGTCAGATTGAGTATCAGACTCCATACAACTCGTTTTTACGCGTATTTACTCAGGCATGATTGTTGCTCCTCAATTTGGCATGCTTTAAATAAAGGCGTGTGACAGAATGAATAACCGCTGTATGTTCTACACGTCAGCAAGCAAACTACATCGGACATGCACTTTGAACCTTCATGGTTTCTGCTGCCGTGATTCACAATATAGATAGCATTGACACAGTCAGACTATGTGAACAGGCTAGAGACGTCAGAGGTCTATCTGGAAGTCAAGTGTAAGGGAATTCTTATTACGCGTGATTGGTAAACATGATATATATTAATATGACTTGCCTTGAAAATTTAGTAGGATGAGACAACAATGCTGCATACATACAATCTGAACATAATGCCACGCACTAATGTGTGTGGTGTTTACAATTGTAAAACAAATGTTTTAAGAGTCAAAATCCGAAAATGTGGATGTGTATATGTGCGTGTGAGTGTCACCCGCACGAATGTTTTCAGTTCAAAAGAAGTAGCCTAATTCATAAGCAAGATCAGGATACCTCAAATATAACGCAGAAACACCTTAATATGATTTGACCATCGCGACCAAGTCTATCCCTCTCTTTTAAAGTTTGCATAAGCCTGACAGATACATGCAAAATATTTCTGATCTGCACGACTCCGCACGAGCGAGCTGCCCATGTCCACGCAGGGAAGTTACATAAACAACTGTTCTCTGTTCCCATGGTCAGCAGTCGTGAACGGATACAGTGCAGCCTTCATGACTGCGCAAGTTTGGTTTTTCACTCTCCCTTTCAGTGGATGCTACTCAGAAATTACTACTCCCAAAAATCTGGATCAGTTCCCCTTCTACTCACCGCGACAGACCCGGAGGAAGAGGCGATGTATACCCTGATTACCATCCTATAATCCCCGTAGGAAGCAAGTGGCCCGTCGGTTCGTCACAGTTAGCCCACTCTCTTTCTCTATCTCTCTCTTGCAGTACTTTGACAGAGCCAGGAGACTATTGTCGACCTCCCCCGCCAAGAAGTGTTTGAAAATTACAAACGGAGGCGAGTCCTCGGTATTTATACTGCCATAATAACTGTGATCGCCTCTATCTCTAGGCATCACTCCCCCAACAGGCCCTCATTGGAATTACACCGTTTATCCCTGGACCAATTTGTGGCAATGAATCATGGGAAATGGCGTTCCTTAATGTTTTTTTGAAACACACATACTATCCTAACTTCATCCACTTTGAGTTAGCCTACATAAACGAAACAGGGAATTTAATGCCTGTAAACACATAGGCTAATCCATGCATGTTTCTGATCATAGAAATAATAATGTGATACGAGAGAGCTTTTATCGTGAACAACAAATCTTAATACTAACGAATGCAAATAGCCTATTTAAACAACCACGGGCAGATTTGTGTTATCGTCACTGTTACAAATGTATCCAAACAGTTCCCAATCATCAGAATAGAAAATAGAATGTAGCCATAATGTATCGAACAGGCGGAACTTTACGCAACAAGTGGTTTGGTTCGTGTTGCCATGGCGAAGCGTCTGTGACAGTCGGAGCAACCGAGGCGTGGATTCGATCTGTCTGCAAGAATGATTTCGGCGAGCTGGAGTTGACTGTAGTCCAGGCTGTCCCGTCGCAGCCACCCCACCTAGATTGTGGTCGTGTGTGTCGTCGAATTAAAGGCTTGCGAAATTAGTTACCCACCCTTAAGAAAGTTCCACGGCCATTTTCTACAAGGGGAGACAACAATGTTGCTAGCAAGCTAGCTCTTTGGGTAGCTGGGACAACAGTTGCTTTGCTAACTCCTGAATCATCCTTGCAATTTCCTCGCTTCAGGCGTCAACACACAGAAGACATGAATTCGTGGAAATGAACAGAAAGGTAGGTTCCACACTGGTGTCTGAATTCTGCTTCCAATTAGCCAATTGTTTGCTTGCTATCTGTACAGTGACAGCTGACAGAAACGTTATCCAGCAAGCTAATGCATCTTCGGGAAATCTACTCGAGCTGCCTGCCAGTAATGCAAGATGCATGATATGATTTTTTTTGTCCTGCAACTTGAATGTGAACAGTGTGGAGTGTCTGTTTAAGTAGCCTACCGACGTACACAACGTACAGTGTTATGATTGGAGATAGGTCAGTCGCTAACTAGCTTCTAGCTAAATATGGAATATGAGATTGCCTTCCACCTGTAGCTCACAAGTCAAAATGTCTTGTCGTTACATCTTCAGTAACTTTAACTGTTACTTCACTAGGCATAATCGTCTGACCAGGTGTGCGTGTTATCACTAGAGAAAAGATAACTGGGTAGATAGATACGGTTATCATCATTCGTCGTATGATTTGTTTGCTTTATTACCTAACTTGACGTTTATTGATAGCCGTGAGCTAACGTTTACATTAGGCCTAAGTACCACTGCTGTCGTCTTTGTTGGGCAGCCTCCCGTGGTGGCTTGCTTCATTTTTGTTGCTGTAGTTGTATGCAACAGGGCAGGAGAGATGACGTTTGTGGCTGATTCAGTCAGAGGGGCCGCATAAACTGCAGACTTGGTTGGAGAGACCCGCCAGAAACAGCAGGTCATCATTAGACCCCACACACCCCTCGTGACCTGAGTATGGCTCCTCTGTTGGCCAAGTCACCGTCTGATAGAAAGCAGAAGGCAGGTGGCAACGCATGTTCAGCAAGAGCCTGCATGCATCTCATCTGCGAGATCGCTAGGCCAGCCCTCTAAATCGTCTTAATCCTGAAATGTCAGCCACAGGCTACCAGTGCCAACTGAACATGTGCAGCCTGCCATTCTCTAGCTTGGTAGTGAGTGCTTTTGTCAGCCCAGTCTGAAACGTGTGTTCTTGGTATTTCCCCTTGCCAAAATCAACACAAAATGTTATGTTCTTGTTGTCTGATTATAAAATGAAGAAGTTTAACATTTCGCTCTGATCAATCTGTCTGAAAATACCTGTTTTGTGAGATTGCAGTGACCGTTTGATGCGTTTTTTTGTCTTTTTCAGCTCTGATAGGCATGAACCAATTCTCCACACTAGAGGATAAATATATCAGGGGTACGACAAGGGGGCATTTTGGCCTTGCACCACAAATCAGCTTCTTGACTTGGTGCAGCAACACAGAGCGGTGATATCGTGATTAGTGCTGTCAAAAGATTAAAAATTTTAATCGCGATTAATCGCTGAATTCCTATAGTTAATCACGATTAATCACATATTTTATCATATGGTTAAAATTCTATTATTGTGCATTTCTGAACTTTCCAGGAGTCCATATTAACAATAAAGCAATTATTGTGTATCTTGATTGGGATTCAAATGAAAGCAAAGCAAGTTACTTTATTAACTGAACTTTAAGACGTAGGTCTATTTGATTATTTCAAATCAAATTTCAAAAGATGTGCAGCAGACCTAAGGCAACACAATATTCTTCAGAAATTTAGCTGATATAAATGCACAAAATGTAGGCCTACACACATTATAAAGGGCATAACAAACAGAAAATATTATATTCATACTATATTCATTATCTTTGAGTTCAGTTGAAAATAAGGAAGTTTTCAACATGAGTGCATTGCCATTTTATAGGCCTACAGTCTATGGTGCACTGTCACTTGCCACACACATCAGCGCCGAAGTTTTTAACAGGCAAACACTGGATGAACAATGGATTTTATGGAGCAGCGTCGACCAAATATAACTGAATCGTGATTTACACGGCGCCAAAGTGCAATGTTGGTGTGTGGAGTTGTATTGAAAAGAATGGAATCTAATGTAAATGAATGTCGAAAGCAGAGTGCATCGCAAATAGTAGCAGCCAAAGAGGAATGTTGATAACAGAACAAGTGACGGTGAAAGAATCTTTGGCGGCACACATTTAATGCGTCAGCCTAGGCTAGGCTTCTCTTTGGCCGGCTCATAAGCCCAAACAAGTGTGTGCAGCATGCCTTTACGTAGCCTACTAACGGCGCATCATCATAAAGATACATTTAATCTGCATCACGCCCCATTTTAGAGGAAAACAAGTTAACAATATATCATTGATAGACAGCTAGTAATCACACGCTGACGTTACATCTATTTTTAATTCACAGGACATTCAATCATTTTACTAACACGGCAGTTATGAAGAATTATGTTTATGTAACTTACTCATGTCGAAACTATGTACATTACCAACCTAATTCGTTTGCAATACCCCATATTGAGAACAAATTTAGCATGTACACTTACCATAATATCCCATGCAAAATGGTTAGCTTGCTAGCTAGCTAACTGTGGAACTTCAGTATAACGTAGCCAATTATCTCACCTACTGTAGTTGTAGGAAATAGGCTACGTTCATATTACAGTGATAGAATGAATGTGTGACTTATGTTTAGTTACGACATGTTTATGTTATGACATGTAAAGTTAAGCTTGCTGAACTTAGTTATAGTCAGCCACGGGTAGTTTGACTGTGCCTATCGATACATTTGTGACACTCCTGTAAACTAGAAAGAGCAAACCATAGGAACATGGTCACATTAATCCCATAAACACACAGATAACTCTTACACCAACCTTATTTTGTGCCTTTTATTCACGTTTGTTTCAACATTTACTAAGTATAAGCCCTTTTCGCTCCCCACTTTGATGCAGCATAGGTTTCCATTATATCAGTCATCTTTTCCCTAAAAGGGGGCGTGTACGTGCAGCACATACAACATTCCATTCCATTTGTCAGTGCATATTGTTTAGTTTCGGTCTAGCTAAATCCAGTGTGGTGTTGTAGTTGTTCTAACGTTACTAGTTGTTGCAACAGCATGTGAAAAAACTACAAAGTTTGTTTAACCAAAAAGAATGTTAATCTCGCGTTAAAAAAATTGACGCCGTTAAAATAGGTTTACGTTAACGCCGTTAATAACGCGTTTAACTGACAGCACTAATCGTGATTTTTACAAATATTTGTTGAGATATTCATCCCTGTTTCTCCATAATTTGGGGCTCAGGGGAAAACACACAAACACACACACACACACAAACACACACACATGAAAGAGAGAGAGAGAAAAGAAAGACAAAAAGTAGGGAGGAGGGAGAGAGAGACCAGGAACGCTTTGTCCTGTTTCCAGCCGCATTGCATCATTGGTTGATATTGTTTTGTATTTGTGTCCATGGCGTCTGTGAAGAGAGATGAACAATTGGTTCCAGTCGCCAAACGAACACGGCCCTTAATGGATAAATCACCAAGGTAACAGTAACCAGAGCAAGACACTTAAGTCTCGCTTAGATTAGTGGTGATGGTGTTTGGGGTGCTGATGTTGAAGATGCATGTTCGACAAACACACACACACACACTGAGGTTGTTTCTGAGGCTGTTTCCAAGGCATGGGGACGGTATTTCAAGCAGGAAAGGTAGAAAGATGTCATGTTATAATGTAGGCTACTACGGGATTCACTTTTGTTGATATGTACTTTTTCATTTCAGCTGACCCACTTCTCGCGTGTATACTTGCAGCACAGGGGATGTTTACTTTTTGTGAGACATGACCTTTCTGTGCGTGTGTGTGTGTGTGTGTGTGTGTGTGTATGAGCAAGTTAGAGAGCACATACACACGCTAGTGTGTATAACTGAGTTGGTTTGGTTTTATGCACATATTCATACATGTGTTTTTATGTGCTTGTATATGAACAAATATGTACATGGGTGAGTGTACATATATGTGCGTGTGTGTGTGTGTGAGAGAGAGAAAGAGTGTAAATGTGTGTGCATGTGTCCATATGTAAGTGAGCCACGTGTGTGTGTTTGTGCGTGTGTGTGTTTGTGTGTGTGTGTGTGGGGGTGTGTTTAGTGTGCCAGAGCTCCCTAGTGCTTTAGGCGTAGGGGCCTAGAGTTGCTCTGAGGTGAGGAAATAGGAGCCAGATGGTGTGTGCTCATGTTAATGATTCATGTATCAGAAAACATACTGCAACTTCATCCTCTAAGGTGGTGCTCCCTGCCCCTCTGCCAACACTGGCAAACACACCCTCCATGCTGTTGTCTGATATGTGTGTGTGTGTGTGTGTGTGTGTGATCTCTCCTCTTCAGGAAGGGGAAAGCATGAATTCCCAGGGCATAACTCCGAACAATTCCGAGGACAATCGGGAGCTCGAGCTGAGCTGCCAGTCTCTGCGAGCCGCCGGAAGGAGTCGAGCGCCAGACGCCCGCGAAGGGGAAGGAGTCGGAGCGCTTCAGTGCCTCACTTGGCCGAAACGGGACAAGCGGTGGGAGGATTCCGACAGCTCGCCGGGGGACCATGACCACGACCATGACCTGGACCGGGAGTCCAGGCTGGATCGGGCCCGCACCAGAACCAAGGAGCCAGCGGATGTGGACCGGGATCGGGATCCTGATCGGGACCACGTGTCAGACAGGGAGGGGAGTAGCGGGTCGTTCTACTCGGAAGATTGCGACAAGCTGACGCCGTCTGAACGTTCCATCTCGCCGGGTTCTGCGTCTGCGAGTCCGCGGCGGCCAGCACCAGCCAGAAAAGTGTCCAGCAGCCCACTGCACAGAGCGGGTACACACACACGCACACACACGCACACACACACACACACACACACACATACTATAATACTTATAGACATAAACACACACACTTACAAACACTTATTCATATATACAGTACATTTACACATAAACACACAGACACAAGGTCCAATACACTCTCACACATACATCTGTCACTCACATACATACTGTACAGCGGGGAAAATAAGTATTGAACGCGTCAACATTTTTTTCAGTGAGTATACTTCCAGTGAGGCTATTCGCATGAAATTTTCACCGGACAGGTAATCCACACATATATAAAAACCCAAACATTAATGTCTAAAAGTAGTGTTATTAGTAAAAAAGTGGAATGGCACAGGGAAAAAGTATTGAACGCGCTAAGAAAAAGCAGTACACAAAGGCGAGGAATGACAAGGAACAAACTGGAATCTATAAGTAGTTAGAGAAATTATCCCTCCTGTCTGTGCAAATTGATATAAGCTGGGTTAGTACATACTGGTGGGCTATAAAAAGTTTTTTTGTTACCAAGGTGTCACACAAGAAACATTTCATGATGGGTAAAGGCAAAGAGCTCCCAAGACCTTTGCAACCTTATTGTTGCAAAACATATCAATGGAACTGGTTACAGATGCACTTCAAAACTTCAGAATCATCCAGCAAGCAGTATTGGAGCCATTATCTGCAAGTGGAAGAAACATCACTGCATCATCAACTGGCCATGCACAGAATCTCCTTGCAAGATTTCTGACCAGGAAGTCAGAAGGATAGTCAGAAGAGCCAAGGACCACTCTGAGAAAGCTCCAGAAAGATTTGGAGGCAGCAGGTACAATTGTTACAGAGAAAATCATAGGTAATGCACTCCACCGCCATGGCCTCTATGCACGCCATCCCATCCCATGACTCTATTGCTGAAGAAAAACATGTCAAAAGCTCGTTGAAAGTTTGCTACACAACATTTGAACAATCCTATGAAATACTGAGAGAATGTATTCTGGTCAGGCAAGAGCAACATTTTCAGATGTCATACTACACACCATATTTGGAGGAGAAATGGCACTATGCATCACCCTAAAAATACCATACCAACAGTGAGGTTTGGAGGTGGTGGCATCATGGTGTGGGCTGTTTTGCATCTCATGGTACTAAGAGATTTCATACAGTTGAAGGAATGATGAATGGAGTCATTTTGTTCTGGGAGAATCTTTACATTCACCAGGATGATGAGGATGAGACATGGCTAGACCTTCCAGCAGGACAATGATCCAAACCATTCAGCAAAGGAAGCTTCAATTGAACAGTTTTGGAAGTTAACTAAAGATCAGGTTTCACAAGAGGGACCCCTGAAATCTTTAATATTAAAGGACTATCTGTTTAAAAGAATGGGCCAAACTCACACCAGAATACTGTGACTGATTAGTTTCGTCATACAGGAAATGCCTTGAAGCTGTCATTACGAATAAAGGCTTTTCAACAAAGTATTTAAGAAATTTCAGCAGGCGTGTTCAATACTTTTTTCCTGTGTCATTCCACTTTATTACACATAACTCTACCTATGGACATTAATGTTTGGATTTTTTTATATGAGTGGATTATCTGAGTTAATACTAATGTCTGGTGAAAATGTCATGCAAATAGCCTCATTGGAAGTATACTTACTGAAAATGTTGACGTGTCCAATACTTATTTTCCCCC
>NC_063196.1:22707604-22715104 GCF_017589495.1 Alosa alosa
ACAGCGACTCAGCGAGTATTATATAGCATGTTGTGTATGCTAAATGTAAATATAAACTTTGATAGTCCATCTGTGCTTGTCTATGCTCTGATTTACTACAGTGGCACGAAGAGTATTATATTAGAGAGTATTATATTAACATCATATGATTATAAAGAGAGTATTAGCATCATATGATTATAAATATAAACGCTGATAGACACAGAGTGTATTATATCAGAGAGTATTATATTAACCTCCTACGATTATAAATATAAACGCTGATAGTCACGGAGGGTATTATAGTAGAGAGTATTATATTAACATCATATGATTATAAATAAAAACACACAGAGAGTATTATATTAGAGAGTATTATATTAACATGATTATAAATATAAACGCTGACAGTCCGTCTGTGTCTCTGCAGGCTCTTAATCGCTATAGCGACACGGAGAGTGAGATCGCCCAGCTGCTGGCGCGGCACAACAACGAGGGCGAGCTCTTGGAAGGCCTGGGCGGGCGGAGCCAGGAGCGCCTGGGCGCGACGGCCGAAGGGGTCAGCTGAGGCGGACGACTCCAAGCGCAGCCTTGAAAGCTCCACAAACTCTGGCCCGGCTCGCCCGATGACCAGAGGCTCGGAGAGAGGGAGGAGCTGACCCGCAGGCTGGAGGCCAGCCAGCAGAGGGCACAGGAGAGCGAGCGCAAAGTCAAGGTGCGGGGACGGTGTGTGTGTGTGTGTGTGTGTGTGTGTGTGTGTGAGAAAGGTGCAGGGACGTGTGTGGTGCAGCTGTGTGTGTGTCAGAGTTTCCGTTGTCCGGTAATTACCGGACATTGGCCGAAAAAAAAATGAAATGTTCAACAAAATTAAATCTGTCCGGTCAAATTGTCCGATTGAAATTGGCTAATAATCCCATCCCCTAACGCAATCTGAATTTAAGAATAAGCCTTAGCCTAATATGTAAGCCTATATTATATGTCCTCTGGCTATGTTTTTAAATGAACAGGCTCTACCGTTTGAAAAGTAAGCTATTAAACAACACGCATAGCCTATGCTGCATTTCAAATAGGAAGCGCATGCTTAAAACGTCCATGTTAAACAACAAACAAATGAGTGAGGCGGTTCAAACAAGGCCAGGCCTAGGCAGACTAGCCTTAAAAGTTTCAGAGGCCAGACGCGATGGATGATGATAAATTGGTAATGTCTGAAGCCTCAGATGTCCGGTCAACTCCACCACCACCAGATAAAAAGCAGAAGTGTCGGGCGTATCTGTCGGAATCAGTGACATTGGGAGTTGCGGGGGGTGCGGCCGCTCCAAGACACTTGTCATTCTCCGTGTACACTTGACATGCTAGGTGTTCTTTACCCAAAGCATACAGTAGGCCTATGCGTTCTCTGTCTATGATCTGCAGAGTTAGGGCCTCCTCGTCGAGGAGATTGCTGGTCCGCGGATAATTTCTGGCACAATTAAACGGTATCATTGAACCGCGGCCGAAAGAAAAAGAAACTAAACATTTCCCAGAATAGGAAACATTTCTTAATTTATTGTTATCAAATAAAGAGGCATAGCATTAGGGGGTAGTGGTGTGAGCACTCATTCTTGTGTGTGCACATCTGTGTAAGTAAACAGTCACCAATGGAGATAACGTGGGTAGCAGCAACAAACAACGTAGCCTTTTTAAAACAACGAACAAAGTGGACTCTTGCTGTCCATGAAAATATACTGGCTAGATCTTGTTAGGCATGTTTAAGTTAGGCTAATGAACATGTTGCAGTCTATACAACCTGATTATGTCATTTTTTAAGCTACATAGCCTGTCTCCAGTTTTCCTCAATTTGACTAATTAAGAAGCGATAATAGGATATTTGACCGGCATATCATCAAAATGTCCGGAAAAAGAAACCTCTGCCGGTCACTTTGACCCGCACCATTTTTGTCTAGCGGAAACTCTGGTGTGTGTGTGTGATAGATAGATAGATAGATTGATAGATACTTTATTGATCCCCAAGGGGAAATTCAAGGTCTCAGTAGCATACAGACATCACACACAACATTCACTAAAGCAGAAAAAGTAATTAAAAGTATATAATATAAAAAAACACAACTAAGCCATAAGGGCAGTAGAAGATAAAGAATATACTAAAATACTAAATAACACTAAACCTAAACAGTCTAAAACAGTAACCACATAGTGCACTGTTTCACTATGTCACTTTACAAAGTCAGCACAAACAAAGCAAGACAACACAAAAACAAACCGACAGTAAAAAAAAAAAAAAAGTGTTCCTGAAGCAGAAAGGTCTTGAGGTGAGCTTTGAAGAAAGGAAAGGATGGACAGTCACGGAGAGATTGAGGGAGGGAATTCCAGAGCTTGGGAGCCATGGCACTGAAAGACCTGCCACCTAGAGTAGAGAGTATAAAGAGTCTAGGGTAGAAAGAGAGAATGTGTGTGTGTGTGTGTGTGAGACGTGTATGAGAGCAAGAGTGTATGTATGTATGTGTGAGAGAGGTGGAGTGTGTGAGAAAGAATGAACATGTTAGAGAGAGAGTGGACGGTCGGCCACTAGATGGTGCAGGAGATACTGTAGGTGTCTGTATTGCAAGTGTGCATCTGTACTGATCATCAGGGTTTAGATGCTGAGTCTCTCTGTCTGATCTGAGTTGTGGCTGGAGATGCAGTGTTTTGGCCCGTAGTCAGTGGCATTTCTAATCATTCTGGTGCCCTAGGCCAGATCAAACCAGCCAACAGCAACTAGCACACAGATTTGTAGTCCGCTAGCTTGAGAGCCACACTTCTTCTGCACTAAAAGAAACGGTTAATCCCAGGCTAGTTGAATTCCAGTTGGCCCGTTGGCCAGAGATCTAGGAGAAAAATCCGGAGAAAAAGCCGGAGTTCGGAGTTCGATACATACTCACTATTCCCGACCTGTCATGCGACAATGTGACGTCACGGGAGTGCCTAACCATTTTGCGCGTGGTGGTCGTGGCACTAGCTGCAATATTCTCCTTAACAGAAGTGTTGCTGTTTGTTGCTGTTGTGAAAAGGCTATCGCTACCTACTTCACACCATAGAAGAAGCAATGAAGCCGGTAGTTGCCATGGTGAATCAGTGAATCTGTGATCGGTTGCGGGGTCTATTTGAGGGAGCCGTGAGCGCGCTCTTATCCAGGATAGGTTTTACCTGGCTTGATGAATCCGTGTCTGCTCATCCTGGCTTGGTCTTTGTGCAACCAATTAAGCCTGTACGCTATTGTTTTGGATTCATTGAGCGCAGCTCAGTAACTTATCCCGGATGTCTTAATTCTGCTTTTGTGCAATAGGCCTTGAGTGACCTTGAGTGCCATAGTTAGTATGTAAACATCTTAATTCTAATGACATGGTTAGTGCATACATTTCCCCCCCCCCAAAAAAACTCTAAACTCAACTACTAAAATGTAGCCACTTTAACTCACTCCTCCTCAGAGAATGGGTTGGGGGTCTCATCACCCTTGGTGACACCCCAGGGGGCAGTTCTTTTGGGAGGTCGTGTGAGCCAGCTGCTGAGCTAAATAATCTTCCTAGGGGCCTTTCTCTGTGGTTTCCAAACGCGGCCATTAGACAACAGGAAAAACACACACTGCGCACCCCTCTGCTCTTCTCGTCTCCTCTGCTGTGCCGGCGAGTTGACAGCCGGACTGAACTTGACTGTTACGAAGGTGGCCGCAGGGGAGGATGCTGCGGGCGTACTGTAGGCTTTCCATCTGTGGTCAGCAGTGTGTGTGTCTGTGTGTGTCTCTTGTACATCTGCGGTCTTTCATTTTCCTCTGTGGTCATTCTGTCGGTGTAAGGGACTGGGAAGGGTTTGTCTTGAAGTTTGACACGCCTTTCCCTCTTCTTCCATGGTGTGGACGGCGTGTTGCCATGGTGCTACCATGTGTGACTTATTGAGGAAGTGACCTCATAGTCATTCTTCTGTGGTGAGGCCAGAGTGGGTTGGAGCGGAGCTTTAATCAAGGATCTTTGGTGAGTCCTAACTGGAGAGAGGCGTCTTCAAATGGCATCTTGTTTTTTTTTAAGTATATTTTTGGGCTTTTTGCCTTTATTTGGACAGGACAGTGGAGAGTGAGACAGGAAGCAAGTGGGAGAGAGAGATGGGGTGGGATTGGGAAATGACCGCAGGTCGGATTCGAACCTGTGTCCCCGTGGGCACTCGGACCCGTATATGGTATGGGCGCTGTAGCCTGCTGCGCCACAGCGCCCCCTTCAAATGGCATCTTGTTTGGAGCCAGCAGTATGAGATCAGAAACAGTTGTGTAGGGACAGGTCTGTGTCCTACTGAGATTATGGGTTGTCTGGTAAAACAAGTGTGTGTGCGTGTGTTTGTGTGTGTCTGTGTCTGTCTGTGTGTCTGTGTATCTGTGTATCTGTGTGCGTGTGTGTGTGTGTATGTTTGTTGTAGTTCATGTGTAACTTTTATAGGGCTTTTATAGGGTCGGTATTAGGGCTGTCACTTTTGTGAAAAAATCGTGTTCGATTTTTGAGACAAACGTGTTCATTGAATCGATTGTAAAATCGATTTTTCATGTCTAAAGACGTTTCCATTTTCAACGCCAAATATAGGCCAATCCACAAACAACTAACAGGCATTAACGTAAAGAGGACGCTTGTAGACGCAAGCCAGCAATATTTCTGATGATTTATTGGCGTGAAGTTTCGCAATGTTTCACAATGACAAACAGGAGTGCAACATTCTCGAAAAACAATAAGCCGAGTGGACTGACATTACATCAGTGACGAACATTACTGCAGTCTTCAACAACGTATCTGTGTCTGTGTTTACGATTAGAAATGTCAAACACATTTCGCCTACATAGAACTCGATTGCGCAGTTTGCATAGCCTACCGCTTTGTTCTTCTCCATAGTTTGATATACCAAAAATCCAAAGTAATTCCACATCGAACTCCTCAAGTTATTAGGGCCTATCACTTGTCTCTCTCAGGTCTGATCGCGTTGTCCTCCATTTTTTTGGCAAAAAACGAGCAGCACAGCAGCTGATTCAAACAGCTGTTTCCGGTGCGTAAAATTGGTGGGAATTTTCTTTTTAGCTTTCGCAATGCTTACTGCACTTCGGAATTCTTTTATATTCTTATATTCTTGTTTGTGAATTTTGTTACATCTATCCTTTTTATTTGTTTAATTCGTTTAAAATTAATAGTGTACATATTTGGTTAAAATCGATTCCCTATTTTAGTTTTCGAAACTTGTGTTGTTTGGTCCAATCAATTGTGCAATTGATTTTCGAACGTAAAGTGACAGCCCTAGTCGGTATATTAGATTGTGTCGTCATGGATGGATTTACACATTAAAATCTTGTTACTGTGACTGTTTTATTCCTACACAAAAAAATGCAAAAGAATATTGATTTGATGCATACTGTTGTGATTAGCATTTCCTTTCCACGTCGATACGTTTGTGCCAGATCATTATGTGGTTTTGATTGGCATGTTGATGGTAATTTTCGTAGTACCACAGATATCCTGGAGACTCAGTCAGGATGATGGTCAGGAAACAGGCTGTATTCTTGTGTCTGTGTATTCCAGTGTTTCCCTATACATTGACTTATTTGTGGCGGCCCACCACAATATCAATCATGTCAGAAACTAATGACGTTCTGCAGTCTCGTAAATTACCCCACTAATAATGCCCTGAATGGTACGAAACTTCTGCAGTAGTACAACTATGACCTTTAGTCCAATAACGAGGCATTAGAAAGTGCACCAGGAGTTTATTTAAATAAGACTTGCCTGATTATCTGCTACTATACCGCTGCGTAGACGTTTCTTCCGTGATTTGGGAAAAGCCCGTAAAAGTCCTCGCAGGAAGCATGCATAAGGATGTAGATCCAGGAATGCACTAATATTTTGTTCGTAGTCCAGTTTGCAACAATTATTAGTTAACACTAATTTGTAAACACTTCGGAAAGAAAATATTAAAAACTAGATATACCAAAAAACGTTGATGTAATCGCTTCCTGGGTCACTCCTGGGAGTAAGCAGTGGGGCACAGAAAGTCTTCTAATCAATCCTAAATCTAAATCTACAGAATTTATAGACAATAGATATAAATGAGTAATGAACATGATAAATATACAGTATGTGCATATATACAACAATGATTCTGTTTCAATATCAACCAATCTCAATTGAATATATTCCCAGAACACATGCCACAGAAGAGATATTGATCTGATGCTATTTACCTTTGAACATGGACACTTACCTGCTCCGTTTGGTCAGCTACCACTGGACAGGACCAGCTCAAATGACTTTGTATGTGACCTTGACCTTGTGACCTTTGACCCCTGACCCCAGGAGCTGGAGCGCAACATGGAGCTGAGCAGCGGGAGCTTCCAGAGGCAGCTGGCGGGGGAGAGGAGGAGAACGCATGAGGCGCAGGAGGAGCTGCGCTCCCTACAGGAGGAGGTGGACAGACTCACGCTCAAACTCAAGGTGGAGGAGATACACACACACACACACACACACACACACACACACACACACACACACACACTGACCTGATGTTGTTCTCTCTGTGCAGGAGAAGGAGCGAGAGTTGGACACCAAGACACACACACACACACACACACACACACACACACACACACACACACACACACACACACACACTGACCTGATGTTGTTCTCTCTGTGCAGGAGAAGGAGCGAGAGCTGGACACCAGGAACATCTATGCCAACCGCATGCGGCACACACCAGCCTCTAGGAAAGACACCGACAGCGCCGCCAAGAAGAAAGGTAAATAATATAACTGTATTAAATATATTACATAATATACAATAGTATTGAGTATAAATTGAGTACAGTATACAGTCATCTAAATGTGCAGTTCAGTATATTTAGAAACATTTACTGAAGGTGTGTACAAAAATCGAATCCTATTTTGTGTGGTGTATTATCAACATTATACAAGTTATGTGTTACGGTGAGGGTGAGGGTTAGGATTAGGGTTAGGGTGAGGGTTAGGATTAGCAACATTATACAAGTTATGGGTTAGGGCAGCGTTTCTCAAACTGTGGGTCGCGACCCACTACTGGGTCGCGGAGACATGCCAGGTGGGGCGTTGAACTGGCCGTGAAAAACAGGAGTTTTTTTTTTTTTTTATTTTTTATCTGTAGCCTGGGCCCAGGTAGCACCCGATCTTAATGGACGACTGTGTTACTCACAGGAAGCTTCGTGTCAAGGCAGCTTAGTTAGTCCCGACATACATGACATTTTGAACGTTGTTGTGAGAGTGGTGAATTTCATCAAAACCCGCCCTTAAAAGCGCCTATTCTCCGCGACTTTCTTGGCGAGATGGTAGCTGACCAAAAGGCTGTACTGTTTCACAGCGAGGCAAGGTGGCTTTCCCGAGGTAAAGTGCTGTCGCGCGTGTTTGAGCTCCATCCTTAGCGATATATTTGATATCTCTTAGCGATACATTTGAGTTAAATGTCCAGTTTCAAGGCAAAGACAAGCACCTAC
>NC_063196.1:22720104-22775104 GCF_017589495.1 Alosa alosa
ATAGCTAGCATGCTAACAACGGACAGTAACTGGCAGCAGCATGGTCTGATATTAAAGTTATTTTATCACAAATCGAGCGCTAAAAAAAATTGCACTTTTTAGGCTTGAAATGATCCCAAACACTTACAGATTATGACAAAAATTTTCAAAAAACCCTCAACAAATCCAGAAAAGACATAATGACCAATTTATTGGTAAAATTCCTCAAATCTCCATTGACATTAGTGCAGCGAGGGTTTACTCTGGTCTGCATAAAGGGGGATTTTCCCCCCTCCCCCTTGCAATAATCGAACGTTTGCGCCTCTCGCTCCGCTTTAACCCTCTCTGACAGAAGCCTCGTGGGAACAACTATGATGCTGATAATGGAACTCTCTTGAAATTGTCTATAGAATGTCTGATGGAGCACAGTGTATCTGATGGAGCGCAGTGTATCTGATGGAGCGCAGTGTATCTGATGGAGCACAGGAGCACAGTGTATCTGATGGAGCACAGGGTATCTGATGGAGCACAGGAGCACAGTGTATCTGATGGAGCACAGTGTATCTGATGGAGCACAGGAGCACAGTGTATCTGATGGAGCACAGTGTATCTGATGGAGCACAGGAGCACAGTGTATCTGATGGAGCGCAGTGTATCTGATGGAGCACAGGAGCACAGTGTATCTGATGGAGCTCAGTGTATCTGATGGAGCGCAGTGTATCTGATGGAGATACTATATACTTACAAAACTAATGCTCTCTTATGGGGGTCTTTCCTAATGAACTCTACAGTCTTACAGGACTAGAGAAATGGTCTCCCTTGGGGCCATTCCAAATGAACTCATATAAGTCTAGTATAAGTATATATACTCTTGATCCCGTGAAGGAAATTTGGTCTCTGCATTTATCCCAATCCGTGAATTAGTGAAACACACTCAGCACACAGTGAACACACAGTGAGGTGAAGCACACACTAATCCCAACGCAGTGAGCTGCCTGCTACAGCGGCGCTCGGGGAGCAGTGAGGGGTTAGGTGCCTTGCTCAAGGGCACTTCAGCCGTTCCTACTGGTAGGGGTTCAAACCGGCAACCCTCTGGTTACATACAAGTCCGAAGCGCTAACCAGTAGGCTACGGTCTGTAAAGTTTAGGTGAGTTTAAAAACAGGCGTGATATCGTTGTTTAAATAAGTTAATTATTGCGCGATAGGAGCACAGCCCCTTTCCTCTCACTCCCAGTGGCCTCTCCCCTCACACCTGGTAGCCTCATAATGAAGCAACAGCAGTGATAAACAGGCTCACCTGAGAGTAGACGCAGACCCTTTTTGAGAACACCCACTGGCATGCGTTGACGGAACGCAACTGTGTGTAGAAGCCCTTACTGAATGTTTTAGATGGGTGGACGTGAGGGTGCATCATCCGCCTCACTTTTTGAAAAAAAAAATTGAAATCCAATCTGTTCCCTCACGGGATCAAAAGAGTATATATACTTATACTATACTGATGTTTAGGTGGCCCACCGAGCCTCTGAAGTTTCCAACTAAAGACGTCCATAAAGCTAGACTGTAAATATCCTTTTTTCTTACGCTAAAAAATAATGGGTCTAGCCCTATAATGTCAATGGAAGTTGAATATAAATATGGACTTTCCGCATCATTTGGTGTGAGTTGTGTGTCTCTATCTTTATTACTTCCTGAGATATGGCAGTAGTGTACATTTTTGGGGAAGATGCAATAAAAATTTCTTTTACCAGGCATTTTCAATAAACAACATGAAAGTAAACTATCAATAAAAGCTTGCTGTCATGGGTTTTGCCAGTACCAAATTTGAAGGCTGGAAAACAATATATGTGGTCAGCTAATGCCTTATCGAATGAACCAAATGAGGCCTGGTGGTCATTTTTCATAGACTCCAGAAATAACAAGTCCTCCTTGTTCTTCACCAAGCTTTCAGCGTTCTCTGGCCACAGAGCAAAAGTCTTGTCAGTTTTTCTCCATCTTCTGAAGTTTCTCCAGTGTAGATGGGCTGGTCCGTCGTTTCAGTGGGATAGCTCAGAGTTTGGCATTTTCATCCAAATCAATGCCATTTGGGGGCAGCCGTGGCCTACTGGTTAGGGCTTTGGGCTTGTAACCGAAGAGTGCCTACATCCACGGCTGCCCACATCCACGGCTGAAGTGCCCTTGAGCAAGGCACCTAACCCCTCACTGCTCCCCGAGCGCCGCTGTAGCAGGCAGCTCACTGCGTCTGGAGTAGTGTGTGCTTCACCTCACTGTGTGTTCACTGTATGCGGAGTGTGTTTCACTAATTCACGGATTGGGATAAATGCAGAGACCAAATTTCCCTCACAGGATCAAAAGAGTATATATACTTATACTTAAAAGTTTGATGATTTTTTCACAGGCTTTCCTTTCTGATATCAAAGGAATGTTGGCCTTTTTATAAAAGCTGGACACCTGGGACAGTACGATATTTGCTGATTCCCACTTTGTCCTGTTTTCTGATGAACCATCAAAAGATACCACCGCGAAGCAACTGAGAACTTGGCGACAGTTTGGAAGGCGGGATCCAGTGATAATCGAGTCATCCTGAACAAGGCCACTGCCCAAACCAAATATCAAGGCGATTGTCTTATAGACAGAGTACATTTTGAAGACTGTGGATTGGCATTACTAATACACTCTCCACTAGAAGCCATGTTGCAAGAAAGTTCATGTAATCCTGTGTGATACAACTACTACTCTACACTAAACAAAATAGTCCCACGCATGTAGCCTATATCTGATTTGGAATTATGAGATTTTTATAACACCATAGCAACAACAGTTAAATTAAATGATTAATGACAAGTGTTACAATACACATTACGGTGTTTTTCATCAAATAACAAATTCAAAACAGAAAAAAAACAAAAATGTTTTTCTGAGAAAAATCACCAAAATATGTATGACAACATAAAGAAACCCAATGTTTATCCAATGAGCTGTGTGCTTTATGCCCTTAATACAGTTATTATTCAAATAACTACTGGCTAAAAATTGATAATAGTGAAATAATGTGAAATATACCCCCCAATGTCCCCCATATTGCGAGGTGATTTCCTGAATTTGGCAACAATTTCGACCATTCGTAAAGGTTAATGGTGGGCCACCTAAATATTGTCCAATTTACTTCAAAATTTACCAGGAATGTTTTTTTCGCTTACTGGAACATAATAATCATAGGGACAGATTAATTTGCATATGTCAAGGCGGATGATGCACCCTAGTGGTCGTGACATCACCTAAGAGTGGACGCAGACCCTTACTGAATGTTTTAGATGAGTGGTCGTGACAACTTTTTAGTTGCCCTGGATTTCCCCCCTAGGAATAGTATCAAAAAATGACTTACCGGTACTATGGTTAATAAATTGGTGTTGCTGCAACGCAACTGCAACTCCTGCACGATTTCATAGAATGAGAGCCTATTCCGCTGCTTGTGCAAACTTGAAAAAAAAAAAAAAGGCCTATTAATTAATTAATTAGTCGTGCCATATTTTTCTTCTCCTCGTTTATGTTTTTTTTCTGCCGGACAACTACACGTGAAACCGCCCAATTTTCAGATGTAGCCAGCTGACGTAAATTCTGGTTCCATCACAATGAGTGTGGTGTTGGTGGCCTAGTGATAAGTGATCCGGCCTTCCAAATGGACCACTAGAAGATCATGTGTTCGATTCCATGAGCTCCCACCAATGTACCCCTGAGCAAGGCAATTAACTCCAAGTTGCCCCAGGGGGGCTGTAGATAAGGGCATCAGCTAAATGATGAATAATGTCATGTCTGTGAGGATGCAGAGAGAGGAAAGGACAGAGAGGAAAGGAGAAGAGAGGATATGATGAATAATGTCATGTCTGTGAGGATGGTTGTGCTTTTCTTCTTTGGCGAGACTTGGCGTTGTAAACACTCTGTTGTCCTGACAAACAGATGAGCTTAGCCCTGTTTGTTTAGGGGGGCATAAGATCAACAGCTCAGAGAAGGGGCTCAAGCCCACTGTAGACTTTTCTCATGCTCAATGTGTGTGTGTGTGTGTGTGTGTGTGTGTGTGTGTGTGTGTGTGTGTGTGTGTGTGTGTGTGTGTGTGTGTGTGTGTGTGTGTGTCAGCGACGCCCCTGGAGTCTTTCTTCATATATTTGAATTCCTTTTTAATACCATACACTGACGGTGGGGTTTGATTACGTTTAAGTACTCTGCGATCCGATGAATCACCACTGATCGTTTGATTCACAGATTCACCAGCCTCGGGAGTCGCCATCTCACAGGGTCACTAAGGTCAGAGCCTTCTGCATGACCTCCACTATACCATCATGCAACTGTAATCTCAGCACAACTTGCCTTAAAGGCTGAGTGGACGCTGCATGTATGCTAATCAGGGGTCAAGTGCTTGGCCAGTCTGACAGGACTGACCAGATTGACCAGACTGCCTGGTCACTTCAATACTAATATGTGACTTGCATGCGTTCAGGTGCCTTTAGAAGGCTTGATATGACTCTTTTCTGCACTCTCTAAAGTGTTTGCAAAGCCAGGATTTCCTAAAATATGGATGGCAAAATAGTATAAAGAAAAGGAAAGGAAATCAATGTAACCTTGCCGAGTTCTGTTCTCTCACTTGACAGACTTTGCTGTCTGTGCACACACTATTTATCCACTAAGAAAATGCTAGAGATACTCACTGGGTCCTAATTTAAATGATTGGCAGAGTGCAGTCAGGTAACGGTCAAAGTGTCTCATGTATGGACCAAAGCTATTCCATGCAATAGGAGCACTGAGCTGACCACCTGATATTTGCGCTTAGGCCTGATTCATAGTCTGTGTAAGATACGCAAATGTGACTGCACCCAGCCACACAAGCAGGATTTGGCTCACACTAACATAGCAATATGTGTCGTCCAACTATTGTGTGTGTCGTCCGAGTAGCTTGCATAGGCTATGAGAAGGCACTTGTAAATGTGCGCGAGCACTTTGTTGCTAACTGAGTTTGCGTAGATTGCATAGACTGAGAAGCAGGCCTAAGGATCCTAGGTCATGGACTTAAATAAGCAAATGGATGTTGCCAAGTTCCTACATTAGCTTAGTTAGACGTCAGACGCTGCACTTTTCCCCTCATTTAAATGAGGCCTTACTAATTTATTGACTGGCTTTTTACTTTCTGGCATTTGTCTTTAAACATCCTGTGTTGTATTTATCTATTTTTGTCTTCAGGAACTACATAACGGAGAACTGACGCCGAAGGAGGCAAACGCTGCAAGGGATCGAGATCAGGAACGGGAACGGGAGCGGGAGCTGGATAGGGAGAGAGAGAGGGAGCGAGGGAGAGAAAGAGAGAGGCTGAAGAAAGAGAGGGAGGACAAGGAGAGGGAGGAGAAGCAGAGGTTCAACCAGGAGCTGAGCACTCTGGAAGAGAAGGCCAAAAGACTCCGAGATGGTGAGAACCTGGGTTCATTAGCCCCATAACATCACCCACATGCAGAACCTGGGTTCATCAGTCCCATAACATCACCCACACCCACATGCAGAACCTGGGTTCATCAGTCCCATAACATCACCCACACGCAGAACCTGGGTTCCTCAGTCCCATAACATCACCTACACCCACACACAGAACCTGGGTTCATCAGTCCCATAACATCACCACACCCACATGCAGGTCAACACAATGAGTGCCAGGGCTTTACTTTAATCTGACTGACTAATTCAATTAGTTTTAAAGTTTTTAGTTTGGTTTATCAAATGTTACTCCTGCAATACCCACAGTCCTATAGGTAAAGTTTCTCATTATACTGTATATGTTATGCGCTCAATAACATTTAAAACTTTACTGTGAGTAGGAATGATGGAAGGCTTTTATCTTGTTTATATTTGTACTATGTACCAGAAGCTTATTGCATTATCAGCTAAACTAGTTCACAAATCATAAAATTTCATGAACTGTCCCCATAACCTTCTCATGAAGGTATGTCTAGCCTCACCAGGCCTCTATTTGAGACCAGAGTTTATTTATCCAAACCTGTAGCGACACCATTCTTCGGTTGTTCCCAGTGGTGTAGTCTAGTTAGCTGTAGTGGGTACACTGTGATGTAGTCTAGTTGGCTGTAGTGGGTACACTGTGATGTAGTCTAATTAGCTGTAGTGGGTACACTGTGATGTAGTCTAGTTAGCTGTAGTGGGTATACTGTGATGTAGTCTAGTTAGCTGTAGTGGGTATACTGTGATCAACCCCAAATGTTAATACGTATCCTTGTCTGTTTTAAGTGGGTATACTGAGATGGTGATGCTTTTCAAGTGGGTATACTGCGTAGTCCTGCGTATCATGTATTGTAGACTACACCACTGGTTGTTCCTCCTCATTGTTGTGGCCATGTATGATCAGATCAGTACCATATCCAAACAAAACGCAAACCCTTGATGAGGGCGCCAACAAATTCTTTGGTGATAATGGTGAGTGCTAATGGTGTTCTTCCCCACCGTTCTTCAGATAAGTTAGCGGCACATGCGCCAGTGCTCCCCGACATCCCCTCAGTGGAGGGAGCTGGCCCGGCTGTTCATGAGCTCAAACGTGAGTACTGGTGTGTGGAACTGTAGCTCATACTCACAGATTAAAGCATAAAAACTAGCAGTAAGCTAGTAAATCATAAATCGTAGACAGGCAAACCTTGAGTCAGCCCCGTTGTAAAACTACGCTGCTGTAGTTCTAGAATGTGTCTTAGAATTAATTAGTTGTGGACAGTAGTCGTAGAACAAATCTCCACATTATTCCTAGACATGCTACTGTAGAAGCAATTCTGGGTGGATTTTCCGGTGAAGAGCACTAGCATGGTTCTATGTGTGTACATTGGCCCTGTGTCTATGGGTATGTCTAATAATAACTATCACTGTGGATATCTGTCAACAACTATTGTCCAAGAGGACCCAGGTTTGAGTCAGCCAGAGGTCATGTCTCAAACCTTCTAGGGGGTTGTGTGTATTTGAAAGTGAATATCTGCTTGGAGGTGAAATATTTTGGGTGAATAATCAACATTGTTTTGTGTGTGTGTGTGTGTGTGTGTGTGTGTGTGTGTGTGTGTGTGTGTGTGTGTGTGTGTGTGTGTGTGTGTGCTTGTGTTAGAGGTTTTTGATTGAGAAAAAATAAAATCAGAGAGAGCGAGAGAGAGGGTTGAGTTAATGTATACCTTTACCCATGTGACCCTGAGGTATTAAAAGTGAGCAACATGTCCGGCACATTCTAGTGTACGTTCTATTCAAAACATCATAACAGATACGACAGAAATACAACAGAGTGAGCAGAAAAGACACTCTGAAAACAATACATGATAATAGTGGGAAAAAACAGGAGAATCAAGGGAAGTCCATGGGATAGTTCAAGCAAATTATGGAGAATCAATAATGAACTATGACTAACAAATTATGAAATATAAACAAATTAATATGTACATACTTTTTGCTTATTGAAAGGGCACTGTTAGATTAATGCCTCAGACTGATATCATTTATTTATCTATTAACATTTTTTCACGTTTACTTGTATCTCTATTTTACATCTTTTCATGTGTTCATTTCCTTTTTCCCACATTCCTTGAGCTTTATTTTATTTTATTACTATATCTGTGTCAATGTTAGTTGAATGGACGGCCCTACCCTTTGTCTGAAACAGGGGCATGTTCCTTCTGAAATTAGAAGACAGTGATTCTTTATGAGCCAAATATAACACTGGAGAACCGCTAATACCTAAGAGACAACAAAACATGTCAATGGAGAAGAGTAGGACTGTCTGTTGCTGTGCACCCTGACTCTTATCCCTTGTCTTCCCTCTTTATCTAGACTGGGAAAAGGAGGATGACACCAGGAAGAAGCATGGTCTCTCCATCTCCCAGAAGGAAGAAGAGAACAGGAAGAAGCGTGACCTCATACAGGAAGAGGTAGTTAAGGCTAAAGACGCCGAGAGCCCCACAGCCACTGTGGCCAAGCAGGAGACTGCGGAGGACGAGAGACTTCGTAAACAGCGCCTCCTGGCCAAGATGCGCGAGATTGACCAGCAGAACCAGGGAGGCGATCCGGATCGGTTCTTCTCCGAGTCGGCGGGGGAACCGCCTCCTCCCGAGGCCCCGTCCCTCCCTGGGTCTCTGAGCCACGGAACCAGAACCAGTCCATCTTCAGTTTCACGGAGCCGGCGGAGAGCGTGAGCCTGTGGGGGGGTTCGGAGCCGGCGGCCGGCGGGGCCAGTGGGGGGGTTGCGGGCAGTGGAGAAGGTGTGACTGGGGCACGCAGGGCGACTCTCAGGGGCGCCCAAAAGTCCAGCGAAGATGACGGCTTCTCCTTCGGCAGCTACGCGCCATCCTTCGGTCGACCCACTCAGAGAGCCGGCCTTAGCTCCACCTCCACATCCACCTCCACGTCCACCTCCAGGAGCCGGCCGGAGGTCAGCCCCAAACCAGTGCTCGACGCTGGGCTCGACGCCGGGCTGGACCTGGGCATGAAGGACCGCAAGTCCAACCTCCTGCAGCAGCTCTTTGGACTTACACAAACTCTCCTCTTTGGACAGAGTAACTTACACAAACTTTCCTCTTTGGACAGAGTAACTTACACAAACTTTCCTCTTTGGACAGAGTAACTTACACAAACTCTCCTCTTTGCACAGAGTAACTTACACAAACTCTCCTCTTTGCACAGAGTAACACACAAACTCTCCTCTTTGGACAGAGTAACTTACACAAACTCTCCTCTTTGCACAGAGTAACTTACACAAACTCTCCTCTTGCACAGAGTAACTTACACAAACTCTCCTCTTTGGACAGAGTAACTTACACAAACTCTCCTCTTTGGACAGAGTAACTTACACAAACTCTCCTCTTTGGACAGAGTAACTTACACAAACTCTCCTCTTTGCACAGAGTAACTTACACAAACTCTCCTCTTTGGACAGAGTAACTTACACAAACTCTCCTCTTTGCACAGAGTAACTTACACAAACTCTCCTCTTTGGACAGAGTAACTTACACAAACTCTCCTCTTTGGACAGAGTAACTTACACAAACTCTCCTCTTTGCACAGAGTAACACACAAACTCTCCTCTTGCACAGAGTAACTTACACAAACTCTCCTCTTTGGACAGAGTAACTTACACAAACTCTCCTCTTTGGACAGAGTAACTTACACAAACTCTCCTCTTTGGACAGAGTAACTTACACAAACTCTCCTCTTTGCACAGAGTAACTTACACAAACTCTCCTCTTTGGACAGAGTAACTTACACAAACTCTCCTCTTTGGACAGAGTAACTTACACAAACTCTCCTCTTTGGACAGAGTAACTTACACAAACTCTCCTCTTTGGACAGAGTAACTTACACAAACTTTCCTCTTTGGACAGAGTAACTTACACAAACTCTCCTCTTTGCACAGAGTAACACACAAACTCTCCTCTTTGGACAGAGTAACTTACACAAACTCTCCTCTTTGCACAGAGTAACACACAAACTCTCCTCTTTGGACAGAGTAACTTACACAAACTCTCCTCTTTGCACAGAGTAACTTACACAAACTCTCCTCTTTGGACAGAGTAACTTACACAAACTCTCCTCTTTGGACAGAGTAACTTACACAAACTCTCCTCTTTGGACAGAGTAACTTACACAAACTCTCCTCTTTGGACAGAGTAACTTACACAAACTCTCCTCTTTGGACAGAGTAACTTACACAAACTCTCCTCTTTGCACAGAGTAACTTACACAAACTCTCCTCTTTGGACAGAGTAACTTACACAAACTCTCCTCTTTGGACAGAGTAACTTACACAAACTCTCCTCTTTGCACAGAGTAACTTACACAAACTCTCCTCTTTGCACAGAGTAACTTACACAAACTCTCCTCTTTGGACAGAGTAACTTACACAAACTCTCCTCTTTGCACAGAGTAACTTACACAAACTCTCCTCTTTGGACAGAGTAACTTACACAAACTCTCCTCTTGCACAGAGTAACTTACACAAACTCTCCTCTTTGCACAGAGTAACTTACACAAACTCTCCTCTTTGGACAGAGTAACTTACACAAACTCTCCTCTTTGCACAGAGTAACTTACACAAACTCTCCTCTTTGGACAGAGTAACTTACACAAACTTTCCTCTTTGGACAGAGTAACTTACACAAACTTTCCTCTTTGGACAGAGTAACTTACACAAACTCTCCTCTTTGCACAGAGTAACACACAAACTCTCCTCTTTGCACAGAGTAACTTACACAAACTCTCCTCTTTGCACAGAGTAACTTACACAAACTCTCCTCTTTGGACAGAGTAACTTACACAAACTCTCCTCTTTGCACAGAGTAACACACAAACTCTCCTCTTTGCACAGAGTAACACACAAACTCTCCTCTTTGCACAGAGTAACTTACACAAACTCTCCTCTTTGCACAGAGTAACACACAAACTCTCCTCTTTGCACAGAGTAACTTACACAAACTTTCCTCTTTGGACAGAGTAACTTACACAAACTCTCCTCTTTGCACAGAGTAACTCACAACCTCTCCTCTGGACGGAGTACCTTACACAAACTCTCCTCTTTGCACAGAGTAACTTACACAAACTCTCCTCTTTGCACAGAGTAACTTACACAAACTTTCCTCTTTGGACAGAGTACCTTACATAAACTCTCCTCTTTGGACAGAGTAACTTACACAAACTTTCTACAAGCTGTACTGACCATTTGCCAACTACCAACTTTTGCTTGGTTCTTGCGAGGCAACGTTTGCTTTAGAGGGGGGAAGGGATACGAACGACCCTACACGGTCACTACACAACATGAGTGGACTTCAGTTGGTGTGGGAGGCCTTTGGTTAAGAGGACACAATGATGACAAATCAACTTGTTCAAAGCTCCTGTTGTAGGATAGGGGTAAATCCTAATAGTGTAATAATTATGGGCTTTTCACCACTATGATTGTCTCTGTAAAGCATCTCTCAGGGTGACTGTAGCAAGCAGGTTCTGTAGCTGTGTAATGAGCAAACCTTTCTCCCGACACCTTAAGCCACGTGCTAGTGACAGATTATAGCACACGTTTTTTTTTAAATGAAACCTTGTTCACACGGCCACCTCCCAGTCCGGAGTTTGCGGGTTCAACCCTTGGACTGACCAGTGCGGTCAAACACAACACAGGATGCGTCAGGGAAGCATGAAGAGACGCGAGGAAGCCAGGGCGAGGGACAGACATTGGGCCAGCGTGCTGCTGACTGAGCGCTTTCTGCAGGCGTGTGGCGACTAGGCCTGCGCCTGACTCATAGCAGCCGTTGGTGACGGGGTGGAAAGGCTCCACGTACAGTACAGTAGCCCGGGTTAGAGATTGAGATGCCTGAGATGCGCCGAGTGCAGTTTCATTTTGACACATGGATCACACTTATTTACAGACCCCCACACACACACACACACACACACACTCACACATACAGACTCTCACACAAACACACACACACATGCAGACAGACTCAAGTCAGTCCCGCTCAAGTATTTCTCGACAACTCTGCAACTGCCGCCACATCAGCAGCCTGTACTGTAAGGCCACAGAGCATAAAGCAGCATGTACTGTACTGACTGTAAGAGCACAGAGCATATAGGAAGCTAAGGCACCACTGTCCAGGTGTGCGTCAGTCACCTGGCGCTCTCCCGACCCAAACACTTGCTGCACTGCTGTATTGGAATGACTAGCACAGCTTGTCATGGAACAGATGTGTGTGTGTGTGTCAGTGTGTGTGTACATTCAAGTCAGATGAATGTAAGAAAATGCCGTAGGTTTCATGTGTTAACCCTAACACCTTATCGTGAGTTGGTGGCTTATGCTTGTATAACTTAGTCCCTCTTAGATGAATGTGCAGTGATTGAACAGGTCTGCGACCAATTTTAGAACAGGTTAGTGTCCCGTTTTAAGGAGACTGGAGAAAGGACATCTGATTTCAGATCTGCTGGGAAGAGATATCGCCATTTGGGGGTTGAGTAGTGTGTTTGCTCGTGTAGTAGTGTCGATGAGGAAGAAAGGCGACATCAACATAAATGTTTTATATTATTTATTTTTTATCAGGATATTTAACTAGCAACAGATTGACCACATGATTGAATGGGACAAAGGAATTACAAATTACATTTTGTAATAATATTTATATAGTTTTGATAAACATTACTTAAGGATTAAAGGGTTTCTTGAAGGCTGTAAATGTTTTCCTGTATTTCCATATTATTCACCATCAAGGCTGTTGTTTACATGTTGCTGTGTTGCAAACACTTACTGATGGGGGCAAATTCAATGTAAGGTTTTCCACAACAGACCTGCAATGTCCATGCAGCCTTAACCCTTAAAGGAGTACCGAATGTTGAGAAATGAACGTTCTAAAGAATATCTGGGTTCATTGAATTCAACATAGAATTTTAGAACCTTCAATTGTTGCGGAACTTAGAACGTTCAAAAACCTACACCTTTAAGGGTTTTTAAAGAAAGTAGTCCCTTTTCCTTGTCACTTTTAACATGTAGTAGTAGTAGTAGTAGTTGTAGTAGTAGTATATTTATTTATAGAGCACATTTTCTAGCACAATGGCTACTCAAAGCGCTTCATAGACACAGTGTGCTATTCATATGTATGTCAGTATATAATTGTCTCAGATAAGGGAAAGAAATGGTTTCCCTGTGTCTAAAATTACATTGAAATGAAGTTTTGTTTGAAGATGGTTACGATAGATTTGAGATGTACATGATGGTGTTTTTTCGTTATTTGTATTTCAGCAATTTTCACATCAGTCAAGTGTCTGGAGTAAACACTGCATAGCTGGAGAAAAGATTATTATTATTATGGGTTTTGTATGCGTTGTGGTGTTATACGTCTGTACATGTACAAGTCAAGTTTGTTAATGTTTATTTCCTAACTGTATCATGGACTTTGCTTCTGTATCTGTTTTCCTTATGATTCTGTAATTGAAAGGATCATGTAAGGGACATAATGAGTTCTTCTTTTCTGATGGGATTCTCAACGTTCCTCTGTTAAGCATTGTGGTAGGGATCAGACTTGCTTCTGTTTGCCAAAGTTTGTGGTAGCACTGTGTTTCAAATGTCACTCATTATTAGCCTGGACTGACAATCACTACAAGTTGAAATTAATCACATCTGAAATGTCTGCGTGGTATCATCTTTTTAGTTATTTAGCTTTACTTTGGTTGATATGTTGCTATTTTTTATATTGTGTTATTTAATCAATGTATATGAATGTAAGCACTCTGTTTTTTGTTTTATTTTGTTTTAAAATAAACTTTTGGAAAGGTCAATATTTTTTCAGGATTTTTATCAGGATTCAGTCTTGGGGATTGTGGATTTACAGAAACAATATCATGGATATGGTTATGGTATTTAGCAGACGCTTTTGTCCAAAGCGACATACAAATAACAACAATACAATAGTTAAATTTAACAGTAAACAATTTAAAAAGTTGTTAAGACTACATTAAGGAGAATGGCAATAATAAACAATGTCAATTCAATCAATAGCCTATAAATAAATACTATAATATCCAAACCATAATTCTATGATATAATATAATATATATAAGGTAAAACTTAATATGTGAATAGCCTGCATTGCTAGCAGCAAAGAAGTGTGTTTCTTTCTTTCATATGACCATATACCATGAAAGTAGGTTTGCTACAAAAACAAGTAGCTCGAAAACCTGCCAACTGTGGCTTCGATGAATCATTCTCTGCAACTTGGGATTGTTTTTTTTTTTTTCAAACGGAATGCCTGTAGTATGTGAGGTGGAGGCAGGCCTTTCCTTCCCTCTGGGTCATTCATGACGAGATGGTGGCCCAGGTCGCTAGAGCTGGACAGACAAAGGGCTCTGGAAATGTGCTGGTATTGTGGGCTACAAACAAACAACCCCCACAAGCCCTTTCTGTGTCTTTTTTATTTCAAATTTAGCTGACCGTGTAGGTCTGTATACGTGCAGTGTTTGGGTGGTATATCATGGAACTTATGGATTTTTATCTGGTGACATCAAACGTGGTCGTGCGTGAAATATGGATTGGGAGTTAGTTAATAGGCACACACATGTACAGTCGTGTAATTTCTAACCACTGTTTTGCTAAGACTGGGTTCTAGATTTGCATGTGTGTTCTCTATTGTGAGGTCATTGTGGAGTGGAGCACTGGCCATTGTGAGGTCACTGTAGAATCCTGTCTATTGTGAAGTCAGTGTGGAACATCTACCATTGTGCTACCACAGTCGAATAATGACCATTGTGAAGTCATAGTGGAAAGGTTTCCATACCATGCTTGTGGGTCATGTGCTCAACCTATCTCAAAGTTATGGTTTCTGGCTTTTTTCATAGTATCAACATTCACTACATGATTCTAAAGGAATTATCCTCACCTAGAATGTGCAGTACTTCAACCAGATAATCCCTATTTATGAGTTAGTGTAGCTCTCTCCAGTATTTTACACATAATTGTTCTGTATCACATGGGTTGGCTTATTACATTTTTACTTTTACTTCTATTGCTTATTCCATCATTTTATTCATGGAAACATTCATTGTATCACAGACAATGCGTTGTATAGGTTGTGAGACATTGATCCTACATTTCCCGTCTGCCACTGAGCTGGGTGTCAAACGGGGATTGGCTTGTTGCTTTTCAAGTTTTCTTTGCACACGCACCTTTAAACTGATTCGATAACCAGTGCTTTGATTTGCATACAAAAAGCGCGAAGCCAATCACTGACGTGTCATGAAAACCGTTCCCAAGAATCCCACCAATGTCGAGCCCCATAGTATTTACATATTTGAGCGATAAACCAATAGCCTTGTACACCAGGGGACAAGTTTACACCGAACTGCCCAATGGTCAAAGGAGAGGGCAGAGTTTAGGGTCCGCATATTATTAACATGTTATTAGCAGAGGTGTTTTAGATATCGATCCGGTATTTCGTGTTAGTTACAAACTCGCGCCTTCTTCCTACAGGTCAATACATTCCAATTCTTCTTACGTGAAAACAAGTGAGATAAATCGGTTAAAAATGCCCAAGAGGAAGGTAAGTCATTCTGGTTTCAATGCTATAATCATTCGTTACTTTTTTGTATTTTGGAGAAATAGCGGTTGCCCACTGCTATTTTTCTCCCATGGTATTAGTCTTTCAAAAATGTCGAGCAGGTGAGATGAAGATTAAGTTCGAAACCCCTTTCACCCATTTCACAGCTTTATTTGCATTTGTTGATGAATGGCACCAGGAAACATCTCGGATATCGCTTGGTATCTTTTTACTCTTCGTCACCGAAGCCACTTGCTTTCTCCTCCATGGCTGTGGGTTGTTTTATTAGGCAATGTCTCTCCCGGCTGAATTGTCGCCGCTTCGTGCGCACTTGCGCTGAATGACACTCGACGGTGATGCTTACCGGCGCACAGCACGGTTTAAACGGAACAGTTTATCCTAATTGCGACTGCGTGAACTCGACGTTGCCTGGGTGCATGCAGTGCGAGAACCGCAGTTTTGATTTCGCAGTTTGTCGATGGCGATGGAGGACGTTTTCTTTTTCTGTAAAGGCATATCTAAACCTACACCCTCTTCCTCCTCCTCCCTCGCGTTTCAGACCCGTATGTAGCCTAACCTACCAGCTCGTCAATCACAAGTACCGGCCGTTGCGGGAGCGCGCACGGGGGCGCGGATAGGATAGGAGACAATTGCCATGGTGAATTTAGGCGAATGGATTTCAAATTTCAGGAGCCTACGTCACCATATGGAAATGCATGAATACGATCACACAAATATGTGCTAATTATTATAATCAGTTTTCACATAAGTGTGACCATAGGCTTGACCGACAACGCTCGAGTTTAAACTACATTTGGAGGGACAGTGTCGTCGGAGGATGAGGGGGGCGGGGATCATGACCCGATTGGTAACTCCAACGACGCCTTGTCTTTTGGCGCTGCCCTAGAGGGATATCTTCGTTTGTTTATTTAGACGAAACATATATGATATAGTTGATCTAAAATAATGAAACACACGCGCCATGATCTCATTTATTATTTTGCTGTATTTGCTGAATTTCGAAATCCTTCATGTTAAATGAGTGTATTAAAGTAACTAGCGTGGTGGAACTGAAATACGCCAGTGAATGACCGAGGAGGTTGATGATGTTCGTCCTAGCAGCGGATTTGCGATGACCTGTGGAGCGCCTGGGCGAGGGCATTATCCGAGGCTTTCCCCTTGTCTACCTGCCCTCTCTCACCTGCGAGCAACGCGGCTTACTTGCCGATTTGCATCCAGAATGGCGCTGCAGAGAAATAACTTAAAAACAGATAGCCAGCATTAAGTAAAGATCTGCATGTGGCCTGCGTTTTTTCTTATTATTATTTTTTTCTCCTCAAATTTGCTTTTCTCTTTGGGGGTCGTGTGTGGGACAGATAACAATTATTTAACATTGATATATATATATACGAAGCGAAAGATTTTATGAGCTTGTTTGAAAAAAATAGTTTAGCAGATGACATCATCTCTCGGTCATAGAGAGGTTTTTTGCATTGCCTCGCATCAGAAATGACATGAACAGATGTTGCTGCTAGTGGCTGATCACAGCAACATCTTAACAAGCTGAGACAGACTGTGCACAAGTTGGTGTGTCTGTGTCTGTCTAGGCGTATTTGTTTGTTGCCAATATCTATTTCAGAAAATAGCCTATTAGATGAAATAGGTGATTATAAACATTTTAGAGGCATCCAAAGTTCTTTATGAGAGTTTAATGAAAGTCTTACAGTCTATCTTGGTGTCATATGCAATCTCCTTGATAGTAGGCCTAGCCTAAAACTGTTTCTGATTCTGATAAGTGATGTCAGTTAGATTGCAAGCACACCCTTCCAGATTGTGGAAGTCCAATAGAAATGTTAAGAAAATTAGACATGTTTAACTCAGGTTCAACATTTTATAATGTTGGCCTGGAAATGTCATCTGGGTCATCTTTGAATTACACATATGACATCTTATTTTTTTGTAGTGTTTTCACAAACACAGATTTCGACTAGTTGACAAGTTGTTCACTAGCAGTTGGCAGTGGGCATCTAATCTTTCTATAGCAGACGTGATCTCACTGCAGGCTACACAGTTGTACACAACTCACATGTCACTGTGGAACAGATTTACATTTTGGTGAAGTACTTCCATAGGAATGTTAGCCATTAGCCATTTTGTCCTTGGCTAGCTGACTGTGGCCTACAGCACAGACTAGTGATATCAATAGCTGACTAGTTAATGAAGCCCCTATTATGTAGTCATAAGTACCCAATCCACATAGAAAGAAATTGCCCATCAAATGCAGACACAGACTGAAATTTGTGTGAAGCTTGGAGTTTGTAGGACACACTCCCCATTATAGCCTACAGCAAGGTGCTGAGTTATGGACCATAAGGGATTACTAATCTGAGGTTTAACCCCCCCAGCCTCTAATCTAAGTAATCTGGTTAACACTGCAGGATTAAGACCCCACATCTTCCCCTCCTTTGGGACTACCCATAAACCCCTGCTTGTTTCCAAGTGGCGACATTGAATGAATCAGATGGGTCACTCACACTTCTGTGTATGTGCGAGAGAGAGAGATTGTCATGATAGAGTGTGTGTGTGTGTGTGTGTGTGTGTGTGTTGTTTCATAGATTGAAGAAAACAATTGTTTTGTAATATTGTTGTGTGTTTGTACATGTCACGTTGAGTTCCAAATGTGTAGTGAGCTTTGTGATTTTGTTGATTTTCCACTTGTGCTGGGTACCTACAAGCAGGTGGACGCTACAATACCTTCACAGTATTTGGGCTTACACAGTATATTGTGGAAATGTACATTTAACATTAAAGAAAGTATTATAATTCAATACAAACTATTTATCCCATAAATTAGTCCACATTTTACATTTTGAGAGTCTGTAGCTATGTTGGCACAGTAAATTTGTAAATTGTAAATTTGTAAATTTTTCCTCTGCTCTGGCTTTATTTTCAATTTTCATTTTGATACAAGATAAGAAGGTTTTGTGCCATCTTGTGGACTTCAGAAGCAATGTTGTTAGAGTAGAAAGAAAATAAAAATCAGCACATAAATGAAATAGTATTGAGACTTGCCATAGCTGCAGTGTCTGTATGCCCATTTGTTTTACACTGTGTTGAACTGAGTGTTGAACTGATTGTGCTGTGTGTACTGTGATTGTGTGTGTGTGTGTGTGTGTGTGTGTGTGTGTGTGTGTGTTTGTTGATATGTTATGTAACAACTCTGTCTTTTATCATTCAGTCTCCAGAGGGTGCGGAGGGGAACACAAAAGTTACAAAACAAGAAGTGAGTGTGCTTATGCTATCTTTTTTTATTTATTGAACATGCATTGTCTTTGAGACACACACACACACACTTGATTTGTGACTTTTTTTACATAATGTATTCATTACAAATTATTCTAATCCAATGACATACACAAGTCCAATAAAAGTACCACCACAATGCTAGCATCTTTCAGTACTTATATCCACTCATAACATGTGAGAGAGATCTGTTGTTGGAGTGTGTTGGTGGGTCCCTCCAGATTAAGTTAAAGTTCAACAAACTGTTGATTAACAGATGTACACGCACGCATACACACACACACACACTCACTCACACACACATGTGTAGGCCTGTATCAGACGTTTATCTGTAACGCTAACAACCCTGTCTCTCTCTATGTTTCTTCAGCCTACCAGGCGATCGGAGAGGTTGTCTTCAGTAAGTGCTTCTTCCTACACCATCTACACAACACACAGCTGGGGTCACTTAGAAGTCCCATTGATTAAAAATATTAGGAAATATCCTCCATGACCACTGGATAGACTACAACAGAGAATATGGTGGCCTGCGCAGGCCAATAAATACATATCCATATGGAATGTTTTTAAACCTCACAACTGATTGTGCCATGCAGTGAAATGTAACTCCAATGGTAGATTTGCTATGGTAGAACTTCCCATTCCTTATGTGATGCCTATATTGGCAAAAGGGCTATTGATCACATCTAGTGCAACAGCAGTTATATGATGCTACATTTAACAGATACGCCAACACACATCAAATAAAAGCAAACTCTGGCCAGGACTGAGGGATAGGAGAGGTATTGGCTGATAACTCCAGACGTGAAGGCAGATGTAAACTTTAAGTTAGGTTTTTGGTAAACTTACCTAACTTATCTGGTATCTGACTTACAAACACATTATAACACTGGAGTCATGGTGCAGCTCAGGCATAAGCACATCTATGTAGTTCGCATGCATATGTAGGCCATATCCAGCGTATGCAAACCTTGAGCAAGAGACACGTGTTTTGATGCAAGGAGAGAGCCAGACCAAGTTATATGTTATAGCAAGAGACACGTGTTTTGATGCAAGGAGAGAGCCAGACCAAGTTATTTTTCAGAGGATTTATTTGAACCTTTGTCATGGTAAATCTGAAGCATATATGACAACAATGGGTGTTCCACTCACTCTTAATGTGCAGTACATCATAATCTCATGTTTATTATTGTTTAAATAATAGCAGGTTAAGGTATTTAGAAGACAGTTTTATACAAGTGATTCACAACAGTCACATAAAATATAGGGTAACAGAAATCGCAACATTGATTTAACTTGGTTTACGACACGATTAATGTAATTGATTAGTGTCAATAGTAGTACCTATATAACAATTTATTATAGGCATCATTGAAATCATAGCACATGATTGTGAAATGCATTGTGACATGACATAACTTACTACTAACTAGTAGTTATGCAATATGCACTAGCGATGATATTTATACATGATCACATGACATAACTTGTAGTAGTTAAGCGATATGCACTAGCGATGCTATTTATATTATTGTAAGTGATATAGTAGGCATTATATGAATAACATGTTGTGAAAGTGATACTTATACGTGTAGTGCTGCACTAGTCTCTGCAGGCAGGGTGTTCATATGACACACTTGTTTACTTCACAAAGGTCATGCAGTGTTGTGCTGTTGTGTGTTTGTTTGTGTGTGTATGTGTTTGTCTCTGTTTGTTTGTGTGTGTGTGTGTGTGTGTGAGAGAGAGAGTATGATGTGGAGAGGGGTGGGTTGGGTTGATTGTTGTGGGACTGGCCTGAGCAGTTGTGTTGGTCTGTGTGTTTGAACCATAGAAACCTGCCCCTCCCAAAGCTGAGCCAAAGCCCAAGAAACCTGTGGTTAAGGTAACAACACACACACTCACACCCACACAGATATACACACACACATGAACACACACAAATACACACACACACACACATACATATGAACGAACAAACAAACACACATAGATATACATACATTTACATGCTCACAAGATATACACACTCACACACACTTATGCATACACAGAGGGGCTGCAGGCAAATAGAGTGAGAGAGACATCGTGCCATGTGTTTGCGTGTAGTTTTCATGTTTGCATGAAAGTATACAGTATAGCCTATATCCTGAATATGCAAACCTTCAGTGGGAAAGTGCAATGGGTCGATGTGAGGAGAGACCCGGAAAGAAGTTATTTTTAATTTACTTTACTAATTTATGAGGCAAGTATAGAAAGGTGAATAAGCATTGCTTAGTTTGCATCAGTATATGCAGATATTTAACATAAATGCCAAACAAGCATCATAGAGAGGCAAGGAAAGCATTTTACTTACAGTATACACTCTGATGAAGGCTTAGCGGTGAAACGTCAGCACGCCAGCCAATAAAGTGGTGACTCCGTAAAGCAGTAGTGTTGCGCTTTTTCCTTACTTTTTCAAAAAAATACAGCATACAGCACATTATTAAAACAACAAATGTTGATAAACACGGAGTTAGAGTAATGGGCGATGTGTAGACTTGTGCTCTGAGGTGAATTGGTCTATTAACTATCTGTTTATTACCCTGCAGAAGGCAGCAGATGACAAAGCTGTGAAGGGGAAGAAGGGAGCGGCCAAGCCCAAGAAGGAGGAGAAGGACGTGGTGCCCGCCGAGAATGGAGAGACCAATGTGGAGGAGGTACGCTAATACCACGCTACACTTCCTTAGCGATTATGATTGTGCGTTTCTGTATTATGGCCTCTAATTCAAATGGCGGGCAGAAAGCAAAGTCTGTCAACAACTGTGCACTGAGATGATTCATCAGTGTTTGCGGTTAAGGTCTTTCCCATGATGTTAAATTAGCATATTGATTTTGTCTAGCTATTAAACTAGCTGTAGTTAGACTTAAAGGAACACAGGAACTTTTTTGGGTTAGCTTATTTGCCGTCTGCCTCAGATTTAGTGTGTGCAATAGGCTAACCCAGTTTAACACTGTTAGCCTTGAAGTGGGTTACAACAGTTAGCCTATAGCTTCCTTTTAGCAATAGGCTCGATATGGGCTAACTGGAATAACCCACTTCCCTTTAAGCTATAAGCAATAGGATATAGGATGGAGTTGCTGCAGCATTCCCCATATCATCCCACATGTGATGGCTTTTGTGCGTTTGGCATGTGACATCAGTGTTGCTATACTCTGCAAGTCCTTGAGGGTCGGATTGGACTTAAGTAGCCTACACTTTATGATCAGAGGGTGTAAGTGCGGCTCTTTGTGGACATCCTCTCTGATAGTTACAAAGACTTTGATTTTGACATCCATGTGACCCTCTGTCTGTTTGTGACCATGTGGCCGCTATGCTAATGGCACCTACTGTGCATGGGCACCAAACTCTTACCGATGACAAAAACTACGCATGTGTGGTGTCTGCAATCGAGTATAATCAAGTCCTTAATTAGCTATCGCAAAATTCATTGCAGGGTAATTCACTGGCCCATACCACAGTCTTCCCTGCTCATCATTGCTGCTTTGTGGACACTGGCTTTTATTGCACTATAAAGCAGGCGGAGATAAAAAGCTGAGGGCCTCTCTGATAGTTATAATGATAGCGGGCCTTGGAAGCCCAGAAGTTAGCCTGGGTGTTCCCATGCTGCCTTGCGCGCGATTTGATTCACGCTGCTAAGGCAGCCTGGAGACCATGGAGCAAATTTTCGCCTGAGATAGGGAACCAATCACAGAACAGGGGGGAAAGCAAGACGATGATGAGCTATGCACAGACGCATTTGATAGACATCCGTGGCACCCAATAAACGGATCTGGGCATTTTTTTCAAATACGAGAAAATTAACGTTTGGTTCCCAGACCACGTCTCATTGAGAAGTGGTGGCGCTAGCCAGGCTACCCAGAAGTACCCCCCTCCTGTGCAGTGAGGACCAGAGGGATGAGGGTAAAGACTCGCTTTAGAAACAGAGATGCTCCACTAGCATAGCCCCCCATGGTTCCTGTGTAGTGAGGTCCAGGGGGATGAGGGTAAAGACTCGCTTTAGAAACAGAGATGGTCCACTAGCATAGCCCCCCCATGGTTCCTGTGCAGTAAGGGGCCAGCTTATCTTTCAGGACCCCCGGCCCTTGGTGCATCCTTGAGGGACTTCATGTCACAATGAAGCGTCCTATTCCAGAGCACTAAAGCATACTGCATATTGTAGTTATCTATCCATCCATCCATCTATTTATTTATCTATCTGTCTATCTATCTATCTGTCTGTCTGTCTGTCTGTCTCTCTCGCTCGATTAAGCATTGTAATGTTCATTGAACACATGCCCTTATCCAAGGGGATTTAAAGTACTGGAAAGCTGTGAGTTTCATTAGGATGTATACTTCATCATCATTAATATCATGCTCTCACTGTGTGGGTGGAACCACAGTGACATTGGTTCAACAGAAGGACAAGTAGTAGTTTTTGAACAGTTTCATTCACAATGTGTACCTGTATAGGTCAAGTACACAAACAAACAAACAAACAAAAATAAGGAGCGACATAGATGGTTTAACACTTAACACAGTTTAACATTTGGCTGTCTTTATATAACAAACATAAACAGAATACACACCTAAAGTGGCAAATAAATAATAGTAAAGCAAACAAGGCATAAATAGTCACCAATGGGCTTAGCAGAGTGGAAGATCTTTTGAGTGACATTTCATTTAAACATGGTATATAATATTATTGCAAATTTGTCTTTTGATTTGATTCCAGGTTTCATTAACAGGGATATCTATTGTACTGGACAAAGTTCATCAATGTTTCAAAAGTGTCCAGCCATGTTTTCATGTTAATGTTATAAGTATTCAGGACAAGGATAAGTAATAGTTTGTTAAAGTTTCTGGTGATATTCTAAATGAGTTTAGGTGAGGTGGTTTCATCGGCATCGATACCTTGCGCTTAGTATGGAAGGATAAACTAAGTTCTTCAGCAAAACAAATTCTAAGCCTATATTGTCTTAGAAATGAGTGAGAAATTTGCTTGAATGTGGAAATCGGGTTAGTGTTAGTGTGTGAGTGTTAATATTATAACCTCGTGCCATTTTAACACAACCTTTTTCCCTCTGCATTTGTGGTTCGTCATTGTCTCAATGTCACACATTTCCATGACAACTGGAATGTTGTTGGATGTGCTCATCCCTAAAAACTGCACGCACTGTCGCACATGCATGGAAACTCTCTCTCACACACACACACACACACACACACACACACACACACACACACACACACTCACACGTGCACACACATACACACGCACACACTAACGCTCCATTACACCCATTCACCCATGAATTAAACCAACCCTCAGATCTGTGTGTCTCGCTCGTCTGTGAGTGTGTCCTCTTGGAGAACCATGACCCCCCGCCTGCTGACTGTCAGAGGGCAGAGTGAGACCGTGAGAGTAAAGGGTACGACAGAACAGCGTGTGTGTGTGTGTGTGTGGTTTGGTCATTTGTGGTGTGTGGGTAGGTATATCTCTGCAATAGATAGTATGAGTTTGATTTCATACCGTATTATTTGTCAAATTGTGTGTGAGTGTTTGGGTGTGTGTTCAAGCAGGTATTAAAGCCACACTTGGTAAGACTGTGTGTGTGTTGCTGTGTTGACCACTAACACTGTGTGCTGTGTCCAGAATAACTCTAAGTCTTGGAACCCTGAGCTGGTGATTCAGGACCTGAAAAACAAGAAATGGGTTTCACTCAAGGTTATTACCCAATCAGATGCTTTCTGTTGTTAAGCTCGGCCAATCATACGCTTGCTTTTTTCCCTCCTTTTCTTTTCTGTGCAGGAAACTGAGGCTGCTGAGGCAGAGGCTGACGAGAAGGAATGAGTGAAGATTCTGAACTTTTCCGTGGGTTTTCTTGGGGAAAGGAAAAAAAAATAATATTTTTTATTGCGTATTTTGTAAACCGCTTATTTCTTTTTTTTTTTTAGACTTGTCGTAATAGGTCACCCTCCTCCCTACGGTTTGTCTCCTACACTTGCCACGCAGGATACGAGATTGACTTTAAAAAAAAAAAAAAACTTGCTCTTTTTCCTTCATGTTTTCATCGGTAACCAGGGCAAACATTGGCATTGTTCCTCACAAGGACTTTGTCATACCCTGTTAGCGTTACATCATATCAATGACTACACTTCCCATGATGCCAGAAGTCAGGCAGCCAACCAGAAGAGGAAATATAGCCTGGGATTGGAGGATGGTTAGTGCTTAGGATAGCTGTGATAACTTTTCTTTTTTTTTTCCTTTCTTTTGTGTTTTTGTTGTGTTTTCTCAAAAGGGAGAACTGTGAGGAAGTGAGTTGAGATGTAGTGGTGAGGTAGCGTGGGAGAGACCTGCATTTGACTTTCTGTTGATTTTGTGTTTTACTGTGTTCATGTGTTGAGGGTGCTGGGGTTTGTTGTCCTTGTCTTTTTTTTTTTTTTTTTTTTTTTTTAAAAAAGACTCTAGTGATGTGTGACCCTTGACCCCTGGCATATCGCCATAGCAATAAATGAGTGGTGGTTTGTGCTAGACGGTTATGAGGTTGGCAGACGGTTACTTCAGATGATTTTTTTTTTTTTTTTTTTTTTGTAATCCCCACCTTCACGTTTTATTTTGAATACTCCTTGTGGAAATATTTTAAAATAAAACAAATAAAATGAAACAAACCCTGTTTCAATCTGTTATTATTGTCATCTTCTTGTAGTCTAAAATGGAAATGGACTTGAAACTGGAAACATGTTGGGGAAAGGTTAAATAGCTTATCTAATCTCTCAACTGTACCATTAAAATCTTCTCTTTCATTTTCTCTTTCTCTCTGTGCTGGTAAGTCTCCTGTTATGAAGCCTCAGAGGGACCCGGTATGTGTAGTTTTAAACTCACAAAAGCCTTTCATGGGGGGAAAAAGTCTCTATACACAAATACACGTGATCACTGCACACACACACAAACACTTTAAATACAACTGCTGATGTCAGGAACTGAAAGGTCAGCACTGCCACTGGTTCATGGTGGTGGGAGGCGGGAGGTGCTGACAGGAAGTCAGGGAAACCTTCCTCATTGGTTGCCCCCACTGTCATTCAATATGTATTTTCCAGTAAGGGGTGACTGTTATGTCTTGACTAAATTATGGATTTACAGGCCTCACATCACCCATGCCAAATGACAAAGATAAAAACAAAAATATATTTTGCCACATTACAACCTGTTATTAAGTATTGTAACCTGTAGTAAAGTGGTTTTGGATTTGTATACCCAGCTGTGCTTCCACAAGTTGAGTTGCAAAGTGAAACTACACCAACACTGTGGTTGGACCTACTACACAAATACCATAGAAGATGTTGGGTATTTTATGTCATGATCAACAAAGAGAAACAAACAGAACAAACAGTAGAAACAAACAGTATATTTGATGGAAAATGTTTTGAGCTAGCTCCTTGTGAATATGACTTGTAGCCTGTGTTATTTGCCAGTTGTAGTAGTCATGTTTCAGTGGCAGTGACAGAGACTGTGAGATGGTGTCTGATAATGACTGCTTCCTCTTTCCTTAACAGTTGTTGAAAAAGAAGTTGCCTTTTCATTTTCAATTCTGTTTCAATAAAGTATGCCTCAACATGACGAAACAAAAACTGTTTCAATCACTGCGTCATTTGGGCACTTAACCAGAGCATTTCTCTTCATTTACTTACATGTTATCTAAGTAGATGAACAAAACTAATGGCTTTAGTTTCTGCCTTCACACTTTGTTCTCCCCATGGCCCACTAGGCAGAATGACTTGAATGGCCCCATAAAAAGAGTTCGGGTTGGCCTGTTGACCTTTGACCTCAATGTGGCCCCTATGTAATGCAGTCACTATAGGTGGCAGAGTGACCCCTACAGGCGGATTTCAGAAACTGCATTCCTTCATTCCACACCACCAACCATACTTCCAACACTGCTTTCAAAGTCGTTAAACATTCGTTATAATCACTGAATAATCCCAGCTAATTGACAAACGCCTACAGAGGTACTTCCTAGCTGTCTTTTACTTTATTGGGCATTTTTCTCCCACAGAGAGAGTAGGTAACTTGGAAGACCCTCTGGCTTACGCAGTTAAGTATAGACTAACACAGATAATCTCTTGACCTAGTGAACCCCTTCAGTACTGAAAGTAATTATGAATGCTAAATACAGAATCTTTTATCTCTTTGTTTTGAAAGCCAGGAGGAAGCCAGTGCTGCTTATTTGTGTAATTTTCTTCTCAGTGGCCCACCAAGTGAACACCTGCCTTGCGTGAGGTCTGTCTAGCATTAATGAATGTGTTATTGATTGACTTAATGGATGATGAAAAACCACTCAGTGTCTACCATTTCAGTGGGCTGAAAAGCAATGGAGGAGGGTCCATTATGACAGCTATGGCAACAGTATGGCCTTGAGTGTGGGGGCACACGTGCACACACACACACACAGAGAAACATGTAGAAAGGAGTGTATCAGGTGAGGTGAAGTTGCAGTCTTTTAAGGTAAATACTGATGTGGTGAGAATGTTTTTATGTCAGTGATATGTAGTGTTTGGAGTTACTGTGTGGTGGGTTGCTGGGGCAACTGAAAAGGACAGGATTGACAGCCTAAAAGGGCTGGGAAAATGGTGGGAAAGTTAAATACAGTGGATACGAAGTATATGATGACCGCCTGGCAAAAACCACACAGAAAATAATGAGGGACCCTGGTCACCCTCTTCATGGTCATTTGACTGGTAGAGTTATGGAACGTAGTGGTAGACTAAGGCCTCCTGTGACACAAACTAAGCGGTATGCTCTCTCTTTCATACCTCAGGTTATCAGACAGCACAACAAGCACTTTACGGGGCAGCCGTGGCCTACTGGTTAGCGCTTCGGACTTGTAACCGGAGGGTTGCCGGTTCAAACCCCAACCAGTAGGCACAGCTGAAGTTGCCTTGAGCAAGGCACCTAACCCCTCACTGCGCCGGGATTAGTGTGTCCTTCACCTCAATGTGTGTTCACTGTGTGCTGAGTGTGTTTCACTAATTCACGGATTGGGATCAATGCAGAGACCAAATTTCCCTCATGGGATCAAAAGAGTATATATACTTACTATACTTAAACGTACATTTCTATAAAACGTACATTTTTATTATTTCTGTACTGTATGGTCTTTTTTGTAATTTATTCATGATAATTTATTTGCACCCTCTTATAGAGGCTATATGTATATTTACGCTAAAATGTTTTTATAGGCATTAAAATGGGCATGGGCACTGCAATGTCCATATGGATGAAATAAACTGGACTTGAGAATCACACACACAAACACACACCCATACTTGACTTGAACTGACTTTAACTGAATAGCTAGTCATGCCGGCCTGATTGTGTTTTGCGAACGCAGCAGGGAAGGGAAGGAACAGGCTGCACAAGCTTAATATTTTTTACAATTTCTCAAACATGCAAGGCCTACATGGACATAATGTATTCACACACTGGATAAGGCACCATGCAACGTGCCTTAGGTACACATTAAATAATAAAACATCTTATGGAAGCGTGGCCTTTTGTTCTGATTCCGAGTTTGGACAGACAGGTCTGTCATCTGTGACGTTTTCACAGGTCGCAGTCCACAGATGCCTCTCTGCAGTGGTCACTTCACTAAAGATGATGGACCTTATCACTTTCATGCCTCTTCCTCCAAGCATGGACGCCAGACAGTCACACTCTTTGTGACATTCAGGTCAATCCTGAGCAGCAGGTGAGATGTGAAGAAGGCCTTCATCAACAGCTTACACAGTGGTAGAGGAAGTCATGCGAGTTCATCTGTTAGGGACGGCGGTAACACTGTCTCCAATCACTAATGTGTCACACGCGCTTACATGAGTAGTGCCCAAACTTTAGAGAGGGAAAGCAGAGCTGTGCTGCTTGGAATTGGTTTTGGTTGACTTGTAGACTTAAGAACGCCAATAACCAACCAGTACTTAGCCTTGACTCCAACAATAATAAGTGGGATATCAATTTTCACTGGGCGAACACATTTGATTATCATACAATACACCTTTTTCATTACTCTCCATATGTGTATTGATGTGGTAAAGATATATTTTTGTTTAACTTTTCACTTCCTGAACAGTAAGGTACAATCAACTAGGCCCATTTTATGAAGAACTGGGTAAGGGCAATGAATCTGCAATTTAATAATGAAATCCTATGTACATAAAGTAAAACATCCTTGTGGAAGACTTGCTGACTTCCCAACTTAATGTCGCCTTAGTATATTTCTTAGTCTGTCAGTGTCGCTTTTTAGTTAAAGAAAGCAAAACATCCGAGACTAATTATGTACATCACACCTAAAATCATGTATCCCGAAGGCCGAATCTGTAACCATTATAGTTTTAATCTTGGCACTAATATTTGCAATAAATTACGCACAACTCTGGATCGGCCGGTCTCAAAGCTCGTTTTTCGAAGTACCTTTCACATTGTCTGCAAGAATTGCCGTTGATCTTTGTCTGTTTTTCTATTAATCGTGGATTCCTGTAACTCATAAGGTTTAATTCATTGCATTCCGCTGTTTTTTAACCACCCTTCCCCCATTTTACAGCCCGCTTACGTTTCGAAGAGTAATGGAGGATTTCCGAACCCAAAAAGACATTGAGTGGGTGGTGCATTTAGAAAATGTCTCTTACAACCATTTATCACGAGCACTGATGTGGTGTTTTGTGTCGCTGTTTAACTTAACACCCCTGAAAATGTGTACAAGTAGTCAATCTTAGAGTCCTCGTAGCCAAGATTTCTGTATCGCCTTTTAACACAGGCGAGGGGATTACCCGAGTAAACGTCGGCCTTTAGAAAATTACATGTGGGGTATAATGTCTGTTTAGCAATATTAGCAGATGAATGATGTCTTCAAATGAACGACGTACTTAGTTACCAAAGCATCGGTCATTTTGTTGCAACGCAGCCACCATTTCTTGGTAACATGCTTTCCATCCCCCAGTGTTGCCATTTCAGCCTTCCTCATCGTCCTGTGCGTGCTCACAGGACAGCGTATATTCCTACGCAGAGGGCTTGTGCTTTTAGGAGGGAGGGGGTGTGTAGGGTAAAGCGAACATTTAAACATCTTCTAGAATAATCAAAGCGTATCAATTGTCATAGTTATTATTACAAACAATCTCAGTTTAACAAAGAAAGTATTGATCTCAAGGAATTATTTACTTAATCCGAAACGCGTCGGGGTTTCTTTAGGCACTAGTTGACGGAGCGCGGAAGGCAGCGACGCAACCGGACCTGCTTGCTCTCCCCTGCCTGAGAGCGGAGTGAATGGAGGAGCTACTCTTCCTGGTGAACAAACAGTGACAGCTATAGGGCAGACAGCGATACCCGCTTCCCAGCACGACCATACAGCATATCCTTCACCCCAAAGCAACACAGATATGGCGTCTGACAGTAAACACGTCGCGCGGTTGAAATCTGGTAAGTAAAGTCAGTTGGTGATATGTCGTCGAAGGATTTTATCAAAAATGTTTCTGCGTTCCCACGACGTTCACCAAAGCTAATGTGGCTCATGTATTCTTCCCCCCACACGCAGAGCTCTACTTCCTAATAGCCCGATTTTTGGAAGCTGGACCATGTCAAAATGCAGCCGAGGTGGGTTCTTTGACATTTAAGACATATTTACTATAGTCTTGGGAGGGGATGACGTGTAATCTTGTGTTTTTATTCGCTTTTCAGACGTTGATAAGGGAGGTACAAGAGAAGGAGGTAAGCAGCAGAAGCCTACTCGCGTTGCATCTCACTGCACTGTACTTTAGGATGTTAATATTACACTGTTTTTTCATTTATTTTAAAAAAATGATGAATTGTACACTTTGGGAGGGTAACTTCATGATGGAACTACATGATTCCCCCACAGCTCTTGCCCAAAAGAACAGACTGGACGGGCAAGGAACACCCTGGGAGTTACGAAAATTTGGTAAGGGCACCCTATAACCAAGAAAAAGTTTTTACTGAGCAAAATAAAAATTGAATTTCCCGCAATTTTTAAATCAAGAGGAAAAAAAGTACAACTTACAACCAGGAAAACTGAGCCCCACGAGAGAGGAAAAGGGTTGTCAGGGCCGAAGCGCAAGGCAGTCTTGACCTAGGGATGCGAGTTTGGTACCAAGCATGTTTAAAAGGTTTAAATAGTTTGGAAAATGTTGTAGAAATAAAGATACGTCATGAATGTTGTGGTGCAGAAGCACAGTGGAGCCGGGGGAGGGACTTAGTGCGCCAGAGCTCCTAGTAAGGGCGGGATGGAGGCGCCCTTGTCTGTATAATGTTGCCACATAGTAAAATGCATACAGACTTTTTAGAGTGAATAAGACTTTAAAAATCGCCCTCACGTTTATTTACAACGCTCAGATGCGTGCAGAGGGCTTTGGAGACACACAGGGATAGATTGAAAGCCTGGGTGCTGGTGCGTATAGCACTGGTGGAATTTAGTTTGAGAAGCAGATCGTATTGGAGGCTTGGAGACCTCATGAGCGGACGTTTGTAACTACTAAAAGGTAAACTATAAATTGTGATAATTTTAGTTTATTAATTTAAACATTCATTAATTCGGGAACCATGCAAATACGGCAATGAGCACGCAGTTGAAACGGAAATGTTTGTGAACATAGCAGATGATTCAGATGATTAAAACGTTGGTGTTCTGCCACGGTTTTTGAAGAGTGTGTTGACACAATATTTTAGATTTAAAAACTTTGTAAAGCAAGACGGGCCAGCCCCTTCAGATCACACACCCCCAACATATCAGTTGCGTAATCCAAGGCGGTTTGCCTATTATCTCACATTACCAATGTAAACGCTGTTTGCAGTTCGCGTTGTTATGGCTCGTTATAGACTTTAGAGACGAAATGATAATCCTAGAGAATTCTCCTCGGTTCTCTGGAAGGACAGCCGCCTCGCCTCGGTTATTCTTGCCCTTCTTCACCGTCTCGGTTGAGGCTTATCTCGCCACCTCCCCCGTCACTTTACCGTTGGTACTACGACGTTGCTTCGTAGCGTGTGTCCGTGTATGTATATGTGTAGGCTATGTGTATTGTAGTTAATTCTTGAACTTAAAACGTGCTGAGAATGACTTAATTAGAAATAGTGTAGGTGCCATCGCCAATAGATAAATAAATAAATAAATAAAATATGCTGCGTCGCGATTTGCTTTTGTTTTAAGGACACGATGATCTGTTGGACATTGAAATGGCAATTATGTTGTACACTAATCGAACTAATTTTAATAATTTTAAACATAAATATTAATTATGCTTTGCCATATTCACAATTTTACAGTTTTATTTTTAAATATTATTGACCTCCATAATTTAAAGAATATAGATAAATACTGTTTTGTAGAATTGTAATAACAATATTAATACCATGCAGTTATAGATAACAAATAAATGTGTATTATCTTTGTAGTTATTATATTAGCATAAATGTTCAGAGACTAACAGGTTACCTTGATTTAATAATGGTTATTGGTATTGTTATGTAGGGCGCGATTAGTTGTTATGGTGATAGTGTAGGTTAATTATTGTTGTTATACAATTTGAGTGGTATTATTAAATCTTTGTTTACTACCTCGTTTGTATAACTGCTTCTTTTTAAAATTTAATCCGGGAGGTTCATAAAACGTTGCTTGAATTCGATCCTCGTCACACAATGGCAATGCAAATATTTTACAATAGCCACAAGACGTTGTCTATCTTTCAATCAAGCCATGCACCTCACGGATTTAGCTTGTGCGTGTGTAGGTTTGTGCACGTTTGTTTGTGTGCAGGTCAGTGTGTGTGTGTGTGTGTAGCCATTTATGTGTGTATGCGGGCATGCAGACACGCCAATGGTCTCGGCTGGCGAAGGCAGCGCGTTTCTCGTCCAATAAGGTGACGTAAAAACCAATTAAATCTACATTAATTATTAGCGCGCCATAGGAAGCTAGAGTCAAATTATCAGAGGAGGGACGAATGGATGGGCTGAGGCTGGTAGCAAGGAAATCGGATCGTCACCTGAGTTTGCGTTGCTGCCTTATTATTTTTAATGTATACTCCACCTTCATTTTGTTTAAATTAATCCACATAGGCTAGACATAATTTATCCAAATGCATTGGCCACTCTATTAAGGAATAGTTACAAATGATTTCCCGTGTGTCATGTTACAACATTGAAAAGCTCCAGAGCCTCCAACTCTTTTTGTGTAGTGTGAGAATTTCTTGAATGGGCCTGCGTGTACTAGTGTGGTCTCATTGGCTGCGTGGGTGTACAACGAGGGGGAGTAGACTACATGTGTGGTATTGTAGACTACATGTGCTGCTATTCCTGCAGCAGAAGGCTCTAACAAGGCGGCGTGGGGGTTAGAGCCTCAGCCTATGGGGGCTCCATGCTTGAGACTGTGTTGTCATTCAGACACAACCGCTTAAGCTAATGGCACCAACTAACCAACTAACGCGATTGGAAAATTATCTGGGAGGAATGCAAACCTGTTTGTACAGCTGATAGATAGTTTTATGACAGCAATGCTAAAACCGAGAACAAAGTATGGAGAACCTAAGTGGGCATAGCGCATACAGTATAAAATCTCCTAAATTGTCATTATTACTGAAATAATACTTTCGTTTTTTTTGTGCTTTTCTTGAAGTGCACCAACCTGTTAGTTGCTAGAGGGGGAAACACACACACACACACACATGGAAAGTGTGGGAAATGGATGTTGATACTCCTGATGAACCTTTCAAAGTATTTCAGTTAAAGAATAATAGCTGTTTTGTTTTACCAATGAGTCACACAGTATGATAACACATATGCACATTTCCTGGAACATTAAAATGAAGAAGGAACAGTGCATTCAGAAGAAGCATGCAACGTGTGTGTGTGTGTGTGTGTGTGTCCGTCCGTCCGTCCGCCTAGTTGAAGACAAGGCTATATGAGATTGTCATGATTGTTGTTACTCACGACAGTTTGAGGCTGTTAAAGGTTAAACCATGCTGTTACACACTCATTCACCCACATGGGCTTGCACACAACTGCTGCTGCCTAGTTGGAGAGGGATGTTGCAATCCTCAGTAAATGCCTCTGTTAAATGTGGACTACTAGACGTGTGTGTGTGTGTGTGTGTGTGTGTGTGTGTGTGAGTGTGTACTGTAACCCTATCTGACAATTGCTAAAGTTGTTAAGGTTGCTAAGTAGGCTTTTTTCCTTGACTGCACAAATACTTGAGAGGGTCACTGTAATCCTGTGTATGTGTACATGTTAGAAATGTGGACTTATCAGGACTGTGTGTGTGTGTGTGTGTGTGTGTGTTTGTAGCTGCGTTACACGGTTGTATATGTAAACATAAGTGGTTGATTGTGTGTGGCTTTGGTAAGCATTTGACATTATGCAGTACAGTACAATGCAGTAATGTGATTTTGATGAGAATCACCACTATTTATCCTGCATATGTGTCAGTATTGGTAGAAAAATCCTTTCATTTGTGAACAATGGATAGAACAAACAGGGATGTCCACAGGGGCAGCCGTGGCCTACTGCTTAGCGCTTCGGACTTGTAACTGGAGGGTTGCCGGTTCGAACCCTGACCAGTAGGCATGGCTGAAGTGCCCTTGAGCACGTGTGTGCTTCACTTCACTGTGTGTTCACTGTGTGCTGAGTGTGTTTCATTACATTACATTTGGCTGACGCATTTTTAACCAAAGCGACTAACAACATGGTAAACAGTTTAAGTTTTAAAGCAATTCTCGACAATTTTAGGACAATTTAAAAATGGTAGAGTATACAGTAAGAATAAGTGCATCAGTGAGTGCTGTTTTTAACAGTTATGTGTCAGTTCAAGATGGCTGGTAAGTGCTAGGATAAGCAAGACTTGTTGTAAGTGGTGCTATGAGAGGAGAGGAGATGTTCTCTAAATTCACAGATTGGGATAAATGCAGAGACCAAATTTCCCTCACGGGATCAAAAGAGTATATATACTTATACTTACTATACAATGTGGTCCAACTTTGGACTACGCTGTGTTCACAATAAGGATTGCGAACAGACTTAGATTTGGGGTAAGGTTTGGGAGGTGCTGTCTAGTAATTGACAGGTAGTCGTGAGTTAGGTTTATTTGGTTTGCTTGACAAAGGTTTGTGGAACAAATAACTGATACGTATCAATAGCTAGTGATAGTTTGAGTTGACCATTATGTAATGGACCATAAAAATGAAATGTTCCAAATGAAACAATTCCGTGGACAGTTCTGAAGGATACCCTTTGCAGTTTAGTCATATGCTGATTTTATGAATTGTGCTTTCTTCTAGTGGATTTTTGAGTCAATTCCACGTTTATAGACCCATAACTAAGGCGGTGTGATGTGCAGAACATTCGCCAGTATCATATGGATACTGGACTGGACTAAGTCACTCAGTGGTCTATTTTTTGTTTTTAATGCGTTTTTTTATTTAATGTAATTTTGCCTGGGTTCTTACTGTAACTTTAAAGAGAAGCATGGCACTAGGCAATCCATGGGTGTAAATGTTTATCTTGCACATAATAAACCACATTATACCAAACTCATATTTCCAGTAATTCTGTTATTCTTGATAGACAGAGATAGAGATGTGTACATTTTTCTTTACAAACTACTTCATGTTCAGTAAGGTGGGTCTTACATAATAAGGAATTTGAGCAACAATGGTTGTGTAAAATAACAGATAAAATGAAAGCTAGAGACCACTGCCTATGCTGAACAAAATTAGATACTATTTTTTTATTGATAGATAACATATTATTTATGCCTTTGAGTTAAGTTGCATAAAACTGATATAACATTGCAAAGACAAAATAACTCCCTGACCTACTGGTAACCTCAAACATACATACAGGCTTAAAAAAAAAAAAAAAACACTTTATTTTTTATTACATGATGATTACAAGATGATTCTGCATTCAGACATCTAAGGCTTCAGCTCACATAGCCACCATGAGGAGGGCCTCATTTTGTTGTGTGTGTGTGTGTGTGTGTGTCTCTGCCTGCTTGCCAGTGAGGGCCTAATTTTGTTGTCTATAAACACTGTGATGGTTAAATTTAGTCAGCTTTCTGAAGGAAGTCACACATCATTTGAGTGAGATCTGTTTTTTTTTTTTTTTTTTTTATCACTGGTATCGCTTGTGCAGACTGAGGAACTGTAGTTTTAGTAGGGTGCGTGTGGAAAATATGTGTGGAAATAGCTGAAGAAGAATCCCTGAAATGAATCGTTGTAATTGAAACGATACCAAAGAACCTCACAGGGCTCTACAGTGCGCCCATTTCACTCGCACATGCGAGTAAAAATGATGGTGTGCGAGTGCAAAAAAATATTTAGGCGCACTGGTGCGAATGACTTCTAACCATGTCAATGTTTGTCTACAAAATACACCACAACATCGAGAAACATGTGCAAACCATAGAATCAAGTCGCGAATGCAGCATAAAAACTACACCACCCATCAACGTTAGCAGTTTCGCGTTGTGACTCGCTAGTAGTCTTCTATCAAATCCAAGAGCGCGCAGAAAAAGCGGAAAGTTAGACCAGCCAGCCCAAGATGCAAAGATTGAAGAAATTAGTTCTTCTATCAACGAATTCATCGGATATAGGAGGAACAGGATGAGATTCTGAGAATGCAGGGAGAGAAGGAAAGGTAACCTAACATGCCTTTTAGCCCAGTTGACGTTTTGGCTGCAATATGCAAAATATAGCTGTAGTGAACAGGCACAAAATTGCCATTTTATTCAAAGGTAGAACGCTACTGACAACTCCAGGCTTCCACGCATGCTTGTTTGTTTACACCGAATACAAGCTGAAGTGCAAAACGAAAGTAGGCCTAACGTTTGCCTACTGCCCCCATCAATGCAGATGTTAAAAAAAAATAAAAGGATAAAAAAAATATATATCCTTGATAGCCTATGTTGGGTTTTGTGGAAGAGAAAATGGACTGTTTTAGTAGTAGTATTAGGCAGTATGCAGTCAGATAGGTCACCATGGGCATATTTGGATTAGCTACAGATGGATTCACAAATAAATAAATTAGCCTACATTTGGCATGATACTTGATATACAGGCTAAATGCAAATATGACAATGTATTATATTATTTTACATTAACACAATGTAGGAAAATAGAACAGACTGAAAATAAAGTAGGCACTGAAAAAATCCTGTTTCCTGTAGCCTAAATGTTGTCAGTCATTCTTAATATTCGCAAGAATTGGTGCACTGGCATGTTTAACTGTTAGCTGCAGTGTAATGTTAGATTATGTGTAAATTAAGTACAGAAGTGACTGTGCGCCCAAATTTTTGTCTGCTCCTAAATTTTTTAACTTTGGCGCACAAGTTCTCCTGGAAAAAAATGTTAGTCTAGAGCCCTGCCTCAGGATATGTTGTACTATTTTAGTAATATTGGCTGGGTTGGGGTGTGTAGTAGTTTATGTATGGATATTAATGTTATGCTCTGTGCATGTGCGTGTGTGTGTGTGTGTGTGTGTGTGTGTGTGTGTGTGTGTGTGTGTGTGTGTGTGAGAAAGCATGTATGTGTATGCATTGGATACAGTAATCATGAGCCGCATTCTTATATGTAGTGTGTGTTAACATAGATATATGACATGTGTTAAAATAGATATTACCGTACTGATATGCTAACTGCGTGTTTGTGTGCGTGCGTGCATGTGTGTGCGTGCGTGCGTGCGTGTGTGTGTGTGTGCAGGTGAAGTTGTATAGCCACATCACGCCGGAGCACCTGTTGCGTGTGTGTGAGCGGGTGGGGCCTCTGCTGGAGAGGGAGGTGCCGGCCAGTGTGCCTGGAGTCCAGTCCCTGCTGGGGGTGGGCCGACAGTCTCTACTGCGCACCAACAAGAGTGAGTCACACACAGACGCACACACACACACACACACACACACAGACACACACACATGCGCACGCACACATACACACGCACACAGACAGACACACACACAGACACACGACGCACACACACACACACACACATACACAGACACACACACACACACACACAACACACAAGACATGCAGATACACACACACACACACACTCACACACAACCACTATCGCCAATAGACAGTACATACACAAAAAGAATACACAGACAGACACACTCAGACAACACAGATACACACAAGCACACACTCGCACTCACAGACAACAAAAATAAACAACAACAATAATAAAGAAAGAAATATCAGGCAAACCAGTGTTTCCCACAGAATTGATTCAATTTGTGGCGTAGCTGACTTGGACAACTGGGGGTATTAAGATCGTCTTGGTAGTGTATAGGTCTAATTGAGTGCCTGTCACTTTTAAGACGTTTGAGGGAACCCTTGCAATTGTAACACAGTTGAAAGGCTGCTGATGTGTGGATGCAATTCATAACTTTTTCTACATAGTTAAAATAAAGGTTCGTAAGGACAAGCACTTTTTAAATTTTGGAAAACTTTACTCCTTGGGACAAGCACTTTTAAATTTTGGAAAACACTTTTCCATTTACATCTAACGATTTTGCAAACAACTTAACTTAGTTTAGTCTCTTCAATGTAGCCTACTATGTTGTGATAAGACCGTAGCAGAGTTCACTTCAATGCAGCAGTTTTGAACAAATTTGCGCAGCATGGTCACAATGACCTTATATTTATTTTAAATTAAATTAAATTAAATTAAATTAAACATAGAATATTAATCTGTGGCGGCCGATTTTTATTTCGTGGCACCCCGCCACAGATTAGTCAATGTATGGAGAACACTGCAAACACACACACACACACATACACACGTGCACATACGGACGCACACACCTCTTCTCTCTCTGTCTCCCTCTCTCTCTCTCTCTCTCTCTCTCTCTGTCTCCCTCTCTGATTCTCTCTCCCTCTCTCTCTTTCTTCTCTCTCTCTGTCTCTCTCTCCCTCTCTCTCTCTCTGTCTCTCTACTTTCTCTCTCTGTCTTTCTCTTCTCCTCTCTCCCTCTCTCTGACTCTCTCTCTCTCCCTCTCTCTCTCTCTCTCCCTTCTCTCTCTTCTCCTCTCTCTCTGACTCTCTCTCTCGCTCTCTCTCTCTCTGTCTCTCGGCCCTAGTGTCCCTGCATGCATGTCATTGCTGTGTTGTTGTTTACAGGCTGTAAGCACGTGGTATGGAAGGGTTCCGCCCTCGCCGCCCTGCATTGTGGCAGGCCCCCAGAGCCGCCTGTCATCTATGGAAGCCCGCCCAACATTGGTACGTGAGCTCTGATTGGTCCAGCACCTCATTAAAAATGAACACCAGGTTGAATGCATTTAGACAGATAAACACAGGAAGCAGATGACAGAGATCTGATGCTGGGTTTTGTGTTGTGTTTGGAGTAGAGTGTGGCTACCTGACCCGAGCCCGACGGCCCGATCCGCACTCTAGTTTGGAGGGGAGACGCACCTGGTCTTGCCAGGAGCTATACGTAGTCAGCATACTGCATTGTTTGCAATTGTTATGCTGACTGTCCTGACATAATCATTGATTTTTGCCTACATACATTTTTTAAGAGAGCAGAATATTTTATGTGGTGGAAAAAGATTCAGTATGTGGTACTGCTTATGTATACACACACACACACACACACACACACACACAACCGGTCAAAAGTTTGGGGTCAATTTCCATTCCACTCCATTATAGACTTTTTGTGCTTTATGTGCTTTATGTGTAATTGCAAAAGGTTCTCCAGTGTTTTCTCAGTTAGCCTTTTAAAATGGTATCAGATTAACAGAGGAAACATGAGCTTACCTAGTGATGAACAACATAAATGATGGTGCTCTTTAGTTCACATTAACATTTTCGCTGTGTGTGTGTGTGTGGAGGGGTTGGGGGTGTTACTGTTACTGCTGGTATGAGCTGAGTTGTACCATTTCAAATCCACTTACCTAGTGATTAACAACATAAAGGATGGTGCTCTTTAGTTCACATTAACATTTTCACTGCTGGTGCAGTGTTGAATTGGTGTTGAAACAAGTGATGGATATTGATTTCGGTTAATTTTCTTAGAGCGCCTTTAAAGCAGTTCGCCTACTGTATATGCTGTCATGTGATTTCATATGCATGTATTGTGTTGGTGTTCAGTAGAATGGTGTTGAAAGGTTTTGTGTGTTTTTTTTTGTTTTTTTTTTGTATTTTGAAAATCAATGGTCAGACTGTCAGTAAGTTATTGATTACATACAGTGTGTTTATGTGTGTGTGTGTGTGTGTGTGTGTGTGTGACAGTCTCTCAGAGCTATGTGTGTCAGTGAAATCAGTGATGTATGAGGACGTAGCTTCATCTGTCTTTGTGCAGAGTGTCCATTTTTTCACCAGGAAAATGTGAGAACTGTCTTCTGAAATTGATCTGTTACTCCTGTACCCCCCCCCCCGCTTTCTCTCTCTCTCTCTCCCCCTCTCTCCTCTCTCTCCCCCCTCTCTCTCTCTCTACCTCTCTCTCCCCCTCTCTCTCTCCCCACCCTCCCCTCTCTCTCTCTCCCCCTCTCTCTCTCCCCCTCTCTCTCTCTCCACCTCTCTCTCACTTGCTCTCTCTTTATATATGATGCAGTAGGCTTGTTTTTCTTGTTTTCTTGTTTTGTGTTGATGTATGTTTGTCGTTGTATTTACTTGCTGTATTTTTCTTGTGCGTGTGTGTGTGTGTGTGTGTGTAGTGGAGACATCTTTCAGTCGGCGTCTGAACGGCGAGTACCGACTGGGTCAGCTGGTGCCCACTGCGGTGTATCTGCACATGAAGATGCACAAGAGGATTCTGGGACACCTGTCTTCCGTCTACTGCGTGGCCTTCGATCGCACCGGCCGTCGCATCTTCACCGTAAGAACAAACATGTGTGTGTGTGTGTGTGTGTGTGTGTGTGCGTGCGTGCGTGTGTCTGTGTGTGTGTCTGTGTGTGTGTGTGTGTGTGTGTGTGTGTCTGTGTGTGTGTGTGTCTGTGTGTGTCTGTGTGTGTGTGTGTGTGTGTGTGTCTGTGTGTGTGTGTGTGTTAGCACATTCAAAAGCAGAATGTGTAAAGAGTATTGTTTTTTCGTTGTGTCTTTGTGCGCTGCAAGACTGCTTTTATCTGTGTATGTATTTGTCTGGTCATTAGTGGCCAATCAAAATGCAGAGAGAGTGAGGGAGGGAGTGAAAGAGGGAGATGGGGGAGAGAGAGAGAGAGAGAGAGAGAGAGAGAGAGGGAGGGAGTGAAAGAGGGAGATGGGGGAGAGAGAGAGAGAGAGAGAGAGAGAGAGAGAGAGAGAGAGAGAGAGAGAAGGGGAGGGATGGAGATGAGGGAGAGGGAGGGAGGGAGGGAGGGAGGGAGAGAGGCAGAGTGAGGAAGGAAGATCGGAGAGAGAGAGGGAGAGAGAGAGGGAGGGAGGGAGATGGGTGAGAGAGGCAGTGAAAGAAAATGCAAAGAAAGTGATGTGGAGAGAGAGAGAGGGAAAGGGAGATGGAAGGACAGAGGGAGATGTGGAGAGAGAGAGATGTGGTCACAGAGAAAGAGAGAGGAAGAAAGAGATGGAAAGAGAGTGAGAGAGATGTGGTTAGAGGGAGAGGAAGAGGGTGGTGGAAAGAGAGTGAGAGAGATGTGGTTAGAGGGAGAGGAAGAGGGTGGTGGAAAGAGAGTGAGAGATATGGAGTGAAGGCAAGAGAAAGAGAGACATAGATGTTACGAGTGTGTGTGTGTGTGTGTGTGTGTGTGTGTGTGCGTGTTCTCGGTGAGCTGTGAGTGTATGAGTCACACTGTTGATATTTTTAATCTTTTTATGATTGATCAGGAGCGCCTCAATTGTCTCACAGCTCAGGGAAAACTCCCCAAGAAACTCATCTGTCATAGATTCTGCCGTGTGTGTGTGTGTGTGTGTGTATGTGTGTGTGTGTACGTGCGAGAGACATAGTGAGTGACACAGAGAGTTTGTTTTAGACCGCTTTGTAGTGGTCCTCTCTGTCTAAGTAATTGTGTGTGTGTGTGTGTGTGTTTGTGTGGGGTGTGTGTATGAGACAGAAACAGACTGAAACAGTTATTTAAGTACTTTCAGCTCAATAGCCTATGGACTATGAAATTGGCTTATTGTGTTGTGTGTGTTGGTGAAACGTGTCGTTGTACTGACATGTGAGCATGCAGTGTCTTAGTGACACTTTGGGCTTTTGCACTTTTGGTTCCCTTTGGGTGACATTGGCACGCAGTAATTGGTCAGTTTTGGTTCTCTTTGAGTTAGTGACATTGGCACACATTAATTGGTCAGCTTCAGTTATTGGTTGTAGTTGAGCTTCTGAAGCTTTTTGACATGTGCTGAATAACACGAGAGATATGGCATGACATGCAAATTGCAGATGTAGAAGGAAAAGACTTTTATTTATTTACTTAAAAAAAAAAAAAAAAAAAAAAAAAAGGATTTTTACTATGGAACAGCTTCTGTCCAAAATGTCTGTTTTTGAAGTGGTCTGGCTTACTAAAATACTGCTTTAAATCCTTCTGTTGTCCTGGAGAGGTTAACTGAGCAACATGGAGCGGTACATGTTTTTATATGAACTGGAAATGTTCCCAGATATACATCTAGGGCTGAAACGATTACTCGAGTAATTAGAATAATTCGATTACAAAAATGATCAAGGGAAATTCTCTGCCTCGAAGCTTCGTTTAATTCCTATCACTTGCGCTATGTGGCCTACTCAGCTCAGGGATTATTGCTTCACACGGACTGTTATTACTGACGCGCACATCACTTTCAGAATTAAGTGGACGAGATGACAGAGAGCCAAGAAACCGTCCATAAAAGGCAGAGAATGGCCAAAGTTTTGGGATCATCTCAAACTTAGACAAGGTGCAATGTGTCCACTGCAAAGCAGAACTGGCGTAGGCCAGCACAACAGCACGTCATCGATGATTCAACATCGAGCCAAAAGCACCTCACCAAGCGTAGCCGACAAAAGGCAACGTAAACACTGATGTTAGCTGATTTAATGTATTAGCTAGTTAGAACGTATATGTATAAGTAAGTAAAATTTGGTCTCTGCATCTATCCCAATCCGTGAAATAGTGAAACACACTCAGCACACAGTGAGGTGAAGCACACACTAATCCCGGCGCAGTGAGCTGCCTGCTAAAACAGTGGCGCTCGGGGAGCAGTGAGGGTTAGGTGCCTTGCTCAAGGGCACTTCAGCCGTTCCTACTGGTCGGGGTTCGAACCGGCAACCCTCCAGTTACAAGTCCGAAGCGCTAACCAGTAGGCCACGGCTGCCCCTAATTGCCGTGTTTGTAGTTGTAGCGGCATTGTAGTTGCTGTAGCCTAATGTCGTGAGTCGATATGATGTTAAGTTGTGGAAATTTTAAGTATTAAACTCGTTTATGTAAAATTGCAAGTGAGCAATACACCAAAAAACCTCATCACACACACTCATCTCGTCTTTCTCTCTCTCTCTCTCGGGCACGCACGCACACACACACACACTCCCGGTGTTAGGTTAGGCTACTTCACCTATCGCCTACCCCAGACATAAATATTATAGCCTAAAATAACTGCATTACTTCAAGTCAAAACTGTAGTTTTTTGATCAAAACAGTTTTGCCGCTTTTGAGGAAATATTTGCTGTTCTTATGCGGGAAATACAGTATTTTGGACATTGAAAACTGGACACTGGAAACTGTATTGTACTACATAGTAGCCTACTGCAGAAATGCAGTATTTTATAAAGTACTGCACTGTATACAACACTGTCAAAACTGCAGTTATTTTTTGTAAGGGAGGTTATTTGGTAGTATTGGTAAATGCTGCAGATGCACGCATCTACATAAAACAGATATATTAATTTACTTTGAAGTGACTAGGGGTAGTTTACAGTATGACATTTGCTGTGCATATTAATAAATTGCAAATAATAACACAAAATTATTTTTTATCCGATTAATCGGTGATTTGATTAAAAAAAGAATCGATAGCTGCAGCCCTATATACATCCTTGTGCAAGTAAATCGAAACAAAACATGAAGGAAACAGGGTGTATTTCTCCAAAAGGCAAAGGGGTCAGAAGAGAAAACAACATCCAAGAATGAAACATAGTTTGTACAGAGCACCAGGGAAGGAAACATAAAGAACACACACATGTACAAAAATGCACACACACATGTACAGAACGCAAAAAGAACACACACATGTAAAGAACAAACATGAAAGAACACACATGAACGAAGAATGCACACATGTAAAGAGCAAAGAACACACACATGTAAAGAACACACACATGTAAAGAACGCACACATGTAAAGAGCAAAGAACCCACACATGTAAAGAACACACACATGTAAAGAACGCACACATGTAAAGAACACACACATGTAAAGAACACACACATGTAAAGAACGCACACATGTAAAGAGCAAAGAATGCACACATGTGTTCTTTGGGATGTCCTGGGTTGTGATGTAAAAATGTGAGTGTGTGTGTGTGTGCATGTGTGTGTGTCTCGGTCTCTGTCTGATGCAGGATGTTGTGTCAGAGAATACTCCATTTTCCAAACAGCAGCTTTTTTAAATCAACAGAAATGGCCGAATAGTCAGGATTAGCGTCTGTCTCTCTTCATTTCACTCTCCCTTTGCCTCTCCCTACCTCCTCTCTCTCTATCTCTCTCTCTCTTTCTTTCTCTCTCTTTCTTTCTCTCTCTTTCTCTCTTCCTCCTTATCCCCACATTTCTGCCTGCTGTCTCCTAGAGATGTCTCTGTGTTTTTTCTGCTCTCTTTCGTCTGTCTCTGTCAATCTTTTTTTTTCTTTTGCTTTCTCTTCTCTCTCATCCCCACTTTCCTTCTCTCCTCCCTCCCTCCTCTCTCTCTCTCTCTCTCTCGGGGAAGGGGGTGGGGGCCAGGGAGAGGATTGCATTTCTGTCATAGCATAGCGTTTCCTTTTTGGCGTTGGCTGTGTGCCAAAAATTTAAATCGCCCTCTTTCTCTCTCTCCCCCTCTTTTCTTTCTTCTCCCTTGTTCTTTTGCTCCCTCGCTATGCGAAGACAGCTTAATGAGTACAAGTGTGTATTTTCAGAGCTCTCTCTGTGTGTGTGTGTGTGTTTGAGCAACATTTTGCAGATAAATATCGCACATATTTGTGTGTGTTTTCTCCAGTACACACATGCCAAAGTTGTATATGCACCATCATACTGTACATACTGTATGAATCCAGGTCTTCCCAAAGTTATGAATCTGGATCAATAGATTTGTGCTAAGTGATAACTGTCAAAGAAATTCTGCATTCTCCTGTGTGTGTGTGTGTGTGTGTGCCTTTGTTAAACAGCACTGCTCAAGTTTGTGCTTTGAGGCTTGATCTGGATGTGGTGTTTTGGTAATTTAGCCCAGTTTCCACGGCAATACAGTTGAGAACCCACCACCCCCTTACAATCTCCATCACCCTTTAACCAATCAGCATCCAATATGAGCTCTTTAATAGAAATAGGAGAGACGCCCGCAGGCATCGTGTAATGAACTCCATCTCAAAAATCACTCTCATCCTCTGTCAGCCACACAAAGGGTTGCAGGTCAATTCTGTTTAAACACATTTGCGTGGGGCTTTTTAATCAACACGACCACATGCATCCAGATAGAAAATGCACCCACAACCAAATGCTTTTGGGGCCAAACAAACCTGTTAATGGATAGATGTCAATAGTGAAGGTCTAGCAACAAGCAATAATCCGTACAATCAGCAAAGCCTTCTGCCTTTTTCCTCTTCAGTGTATTAATCGAATCAAATAGTTTGTTGATGTATGGATGGATGGATGGATGGATGGATGGATGGATGGATGGATGGAGATAGATAGAATAATAGAAGATTTGATGGGCGATGGAGGGAATGAGGGATAGAAAGATAAAAAGACGGAATGAGTGTAATAAAGAAAAGTACTGTGGAAGAGAATGGAGGGGAATATTTATTACTCACGGCCTGCTTGTGGTTGTGCTTTGCTTGCTGTTGTTTTTTGTTTGCTGTTGTTGTTTTGTAAATGAAATCAAGACAACGACTACACAATAGCTGTCCTTTTCGAAATGGAAATGATCGGATGGAAGAGTGGGCTTCACTCAGTCAGCATACTTCACCGTTCAGAGTTCCCTAGATTTTATTAGGCACTTCTATATGCCTCAGACGAGCACAAAACGATAGATGGGGGCGCTATGGGGGCCCCATAGTGCAGTGACACCCTCCGTGTTCTTTTGCCACGCACGGGCCCAGTGCCTACCACTAGGACCCAGGGTCGCGTTCGGCCTGAAGTCATTTCCTAAATCTGCTTCCCATCTCTCTATTTGTCACTCATTTCCTTTTATAAAAAAAAAACAACAAAAAAACGCTAGTGTTTAGTGTGCAGTCATTGGTTTGTAAATGGGAAACAGAGAGATTCAGACCAAACCTTACACTATTCCAGCCAATCAGCACGGTGCCTCAAAGCTGAGGGGAGGGGTAATATAATTGACACAATAGCGATTATGACCACTGGCATTCTGTTGGTTCTGTTGGTCTTGCAAAACATCCCGTCTCGTGTTTTTAGCCCTGATAAGCTTTTTTTTTTACCTTTAGCACCGAAGCTTTTTATCTGTGTGAGTGGGTTAGTGTGGCCAAGAAAGCCACGTATGGGTTCAGTCCGCGGTCTCAGCGATGTGGCAGAGAGCTTGGCACTGTGGCAAAGAGCAAAGAGCTCTTAGTAAGATGTCACATTTAACTCTGGTCTAATGTCATTGTGTGATCAGCCCTCTCCACCTTGGCTAGAGATGCAGCTCAGTAAGTGTGTGTGTGTGTGTGTGTGTGAGAGAGAGAGAGCGAGAGAGAGGGAGAGGGAGAGAGAGACCTAGCTCCATTTTTCACTTCTCTCTCTCTCTCTTTCTGTGTGTGTGTGTGTGTGTGTGTGTGTGTGTGTGTGTGTGTGTGCGTGTGAACTCTGCCTAAGGGGTAATCCACAGCCTCTGCTCTTTAGACTTCTGTGCCAGTGAGCTGCTCTGGACTTACCTCTTTGATAGCAAGGTTGGTGTGAATGCGTGCACACACATGCACACACACATATACACATATACTCAAACACACACACACACACACACACACACACACACAAATACACACACACACACACACACACACACATACACACACTTACAAACACACACACATACACACACGCACACACATAAACACACACATACACATACACTCATATACTCAAACAAACAAACACACATACACACACACTCACACACACAAACACACACACACATACACACACCCCTCTGAGGACAGAGGAGAATAAAGTAAATGAGCCTGGGGTCACAATTCACTCACACACCTGCAGGCTGCCGTGTGTGGTGTGTGTGTGTGTGTGTGCGTGCACGTGTGTGTGTGTCTGTGTGTATGAGAGAGAGAGAAAATCTATTGAAGTAGATGACTGTATGATAACTACACCTTCAGTCGTACAAACCTGATCACCACATTGTCCTGTACAGAGATGAGATCACTAAACCCTTCTTGCTGTTTTCAGTGACCCTTAAAGGAGAATTCCGGTGTGATATTGACCTAAAGTGTGTTGAAACATGATACCGAGTGTGAACGTCTCATAGCTCATCTCGGCTTGTCCCCTGCACTCAGAAATCTGGCGCTAGTTAGCCGATGCTACCACCATTTTTTACGATGGGGGTACCTCGGGCATCGGCCTAGCCATGCAAATAAATCACTGTTTTACACCATTTACAAGGCTCAAAGTAGCTCCACACTTCATTGGTAGACTTTCGAGGGCCTTGACATTTAAAACGAGACATTGAGAAAAATAATTCCGTGGAAATGCATGGATTCCAGTTGCTGCTACTGGAAGCAACTGGAACAATGCATTTCCACAGAATAATTTTTGGAATCTGAAAACAATCGGTTTTTGGTAGCTGGAGATGCCACACCCTGTAGCTAACGCAGCCAGGCAGCTACAGTGCTACACTCTGTGGGCATGTCCAGGTGGGCTCCCAGGTACAGACGGTTCGCTGTGATCCTAATTTGAATTTGAGTTAAGCCTTGCAGCTGCCTTTGTGAAATAATAAGCTTGTGTATGAAATACACATGCTTGTGTCAGATGGTGAGGGAAACTCTGACATTATTATGGGATTCTCATTACTGTGTGATAACTACTTAACTACCATATGCACTCTAATGCCTTCTGGAAGGTGCTAGAGGTCTATCAAGGCCCGCACTTCCAGACTCCTGAAGAGCCACTACTCCTCTGCCATCAAAGCACTTAACTCTGTCTCATATTTAAGCACTGCTGCAAGATACAACTAGCCTGGAAAATCCAGACCCTGGTAATCTAGAAAGATTAAGGGTCTGGCCACGAACAATGTAATGGCCCAACTCGAGGGGCGGCAACAAGCATGCATTTAAAAATCTCACTGCACGCAATTGGATAACACTAGACCATGTTTACTGTCCCCCAAAGTTGCAGCGCTGTCTAAATCAGTTTAGCTGGTTCCCAGGAATGTGGGGTAAAAGTAGCATGCATCATTGCTCATTGCCAGAGTAGACACTGGCAATGAGCAATGATGCATGCTACTTTTACAATTCCATTGTGCTCTCGCGAGAACTCTGGATTTCCAGGGTAACATACAACTCCCCCAACCTAGTGACCTCTGCATGTCAGTACATCCTGTGGAATATGTATAGTGCAATGTACTTACTATCAGTGCAATGTACTGACTATCAGCAACCGTGACATTCATTCATTCATTACTGATATATGTCTGTGGGCGGGTATTGGTTTTGTATCTGAGTGTACACTTACTGTGTAACCCACATACATTACTCTTTTGAAATCATACTTGTTCTTAATATTTTTTATATTGTATGTGCTAAATAAACAGTGTATATTTACAGTATGGGTTGAATCTGTTTGAAGAGTCTATTTGTTGTTTCTGCTCCACTCTGTGTAGCGCCTAATGCCCTATGCAGACTACATGATTTCAAATTTGCCACGATTTTGACGTAGCCAACAAATTTCTGTGCCCAAATATGAAAAGTCGGGAATGATACCGAAGGGGGTAGCGTCTTGTAATATAAAATATTAAACGACCCGCGATTTACTGTCTGCAACGTTACACGACTCCACGACCAAAAGTCTAGCATGTCAGAATTTCTGGGGAATCTCCTACGACTCCCGTGTTAACACGGACACTAAGACGAGATGCGAGGAGAAGGCTACGATAGATAGGCTACATGATCTTGTAATGTGGCCAATCTCCTGACCAAGATGCAGGCAAGAATTGCATAGTCTGACATGATCGATCATAAAAGACCATTGTGTAAGACAAAAAAATGGTGTAATCTGCATCGGCCATTAAGGAGATGATCTGAATGTCACTGTACCACTGTGCAGTAACAGTAAAGGCATTCTATTTTATTCATTCTATTCTATCTGTTCTATTCTATTCTGTTCTATTCTATTCATTCTAATCTATTATTACACGGCTCTTCATAATGTTCCATTCACTTGAATGGGCCTTCCCAACGTTCGGCGGTCTGCTAATTCTGAATAACAGACCATTGCTAAGTATAACAGACCGCTATCAAGGAAAATGGGCTTTGTGCTTCTATTTCACGTCTTTCATATTACTGAAAATATTACTCAAAATGGGCTTTGTGCTTCTATTTCACGTCTTTCATATTACTAAAATATTACTCAATATTTTGTTGCCGGTGTTGATTGCTTTAGTGGGTAGCCGTGTAATAAGCGGAATAATGTATAGAATGCCCGGTCATTGGGCGGAACAAGACGCCCTGTCTTGTTCCTCCGCTGCGCGTCGGGGTCCAGTCCGCCCTGTCGTGACCTATTTCCAGACAATGACCGGCGTTCTATACATTATCCCTTACTTAATTCTACCATACTGTCATTAGATTATTTCCAGAGTTGATGATCAGAGATAGATCAATGCCATGCTATGGGTGTCAGTAGTTGTCATAGCAGCACTTATAATGTGCCTATGTCATACACTGTTAAGCTGTAATATCAACGGTTGTTATGGGAGTCATTATTTACCGTAAATGTTTAGGGTGACATGACGTTGTTATATTATTTGAATGAATCTGTCATAAACCTTATAATGGTACATGGCATTTGCACAGACATGTTTATGGCTTGTGTTAGGATGGGGGTCCAACCAGATGCGTGTGTGTGTGTGTGTGTGTTGTGTGTCTGTGCATGCGGATATGTGCACTGGTGCTAGAGATGTTGCTTTTACATGAGCCAACATGAAACATGTTAAAATAAAGTAAGTGTAATTATGTAAGTGTAAAATTAGACAAAAGTAAAAAGTAAATCACGCAGTAACTGTTTATAGGTCCAAAATAGCTTGAAATCAGCTTTTTAAGACTACTAATGGACATCTTAAAACAGCTTTTTTTTTAAGATGTCCATTAGTAGTTTTTTTACAACGCATATCACAAGCAAAATAAGCTGTAAACACCATAATAGTTGAGTATTTCTGGTTTAAATGGGCCGTGCGCTAGTTAATGTTTCAGAATAATGAATCAAAACAGACTGTCGGTGTTGCATGACTGACAACAGATGGAACCCAATCCTGACTTCTTTGTGGGGGTTGAATTTTTTAAATCATGTCTGGAAACATGATGGCTTAAGTCCATCTTTAAATAAAGTCTTATTTATCAAGTAAAAAAAAAAAAAAGTTGTGATTAGCTTGCTGTGTATTAGTGAGTGCGACCAACGGAGCCTCATCAGCATCTGCTCAGCATTCCGAGCCCCCCCACCCTCACCGTGCTCTGGTTAGCAGCAACAGAGAGGGAACAGATACTCAATACTCACATGTCCAGAGACGTGCAGTCACACTCCGCCAACTATTCTGCATGCAAGGTTGTCAGCAATGGATTTAATGTATGGCCCAACTTTTGATAATGGCAACAATGTTGCAGTGGAGGTGCATAAATTTCTTTTTAGATATGGAGAGTTTGTCGTTAGTTTCACTTTTCTGAAGATGGGAATTATCATAATGCATGTAGGGCATAGACTTTCTAATTCAGTCGCACTAAGAAAACAAAGCGAAACCGGACAGATAATTAAGTAAGGTAGCCATTTAGAACCTTACAGTAGTTTCCTGTGTATTAGCCGCATTGTGTATAAGCCGCAGGACTGTTTTATGCAAGTTAAAAGAAACAAAACCATATTAATATCATATTAACTGCCCCCGTGTATCAATCTCATAGCTGAAGAAATGTTGCAAAGTCAATGTATAAGCCGCGGCTAATAGTTGGGAAATTACGGTATTCTAGGTCAGTGTGGCATCAAAATGAGTTTAACACACTTATTTTAAGGTCTTGTTGCTTTGACATCCCCCCCTGGCGTCCTGCTCACAGCTGCAGTATGGCCAAGTGTGATGTGCCGGCACTAGGGCTACACAATTATCGCAGTTGCAATATGAACCAACACAATTACCAAATCGCAGAAGCTACATATAATCGAGCACAGTTCATTCTGTCACATTATGACTTTTATATTAATCTCATCCTCCTTGACTATGCCACTTCTGGTTGATGGGTGTGCATAGTGGGGGAGGGGCATAGACATTCTGATTGGTGAGCTTCATGGTCGGTCGGGGGTGCTGTGCTTCTTATGCACCAGGCCTGCTCACCAATCAGGGGCCACAATTTAAAGAGACATTTAGAATATTGAACTGAATCAATTCATTGACATTCAAAAATCATATCGCAATATCTGTCAGAAAAATCTGAATTAGATATTTTCGCCAAATCGTGCAGCCCCAACACACAGACATACACACACACACACACACACACAGATCCATCGCAATTAAGATATTTTCCCAAATCCTGCAGCCCTAGCCGGCCCCTGGTCTAATAGTGCTGTGTAAATGTAATCATACCTAATGTGACATTTACGCTTGTACATAACACATAATAATGTTCGTTTCTCACTGCACAGGAAGTCACAGTTGGACCTTTCAGATGCAAATACTGTATATGTGTGTGTGTGTGTGTGTGTGTGTCTGTGTGTGTGTGTCTTTTTGTGTATGTAAGTCACTTTGGATTAAAAGTAGCTGCTAAAGCCCCAAAGAAACTCGATATACTGATGTGTGTGTGTGTGTGTGTGTCTGTGTAGGGCTCAGATGACTGCCTGGTGAAGATCTGGGCGACGGATGACGGGCGTCTCTTGGCAACGCTGCGTGGCCATGCGGCTGAGATCTCGGACATGGCGGTCAGCTATGAGAACACCCTGCTGGCCACTGGCTCCTGTGACAAGACCATCCGTGTGTGGTGCCTTCAGACATGCGCTCCACTGGCTGTTCTAGAGGGACACGGAGCGTCCATCACCTCACTTCAGGTACACACACACACACACACACACACACACACACACACACACACACACACACACACTCACACACACACTCACACACACACACATACTCACGGGTAGATGTACACAGAAACATACAGACCCACACATACACGTGCGCACACACACGCACACACACTCACTTACACCCACACATACAGACACACTCACGGGTGGATGCACACAGAAACATACAGACCCACACATACACGTGTACACACACGCACATACAGACACACACACACACACACACACACACACACACACACACACACACACACATTGATTTTGGAAAATGTCTTTAGCTGTGAGGTTAATGCTTGGGGAATGCTTTTCATGATAAAAGCACAATCTGATTCTGATCCATTGGGCTCTTGGGCACTGTGGGTAATACACATGTGTGGCTTTTGTTTTCTTTTCATTTCTTTTCAAAACACTGTCCTGCGGAAATGACTGTATAGTTAATGTGAGTAATATTTGTGTTTAACATTTGTGTGTCTTTGTGTGTGTGTGTGTGTGTGTGTGTTTGTAGTTCTCTCCTCTGTGCAGCGGTAGTAAAAGATTCCTCTCCTCCACCGGTGCTGATGGCTCCATATGTTTCTGGCAGTGGGACGCTCGCACACTCAAGTTTGGGTAAGACACATACTGTACACACACACACACACACACACACACACACACACACACAGACACAGACACACACACACACACACACACACAGATTTGCATGTAGGTGTGTCCATATGCACATAATACCTGCATTCACCAAACACACTCTCTGTATTGTCCATTCACTAACTGAAGCATTTCTGTTTCTGTGCGTGTGTGTGTGTGTGTGTGTGTGTGTGTGTGTGTGTGTGTGTGTCAGGCACAGGCCCAGTAAGTTTACGGAGCGTCCTAGGCCGGGGGTGCAGATGATCTGCTCGTCCTTCAGCGCAGGTAAGCCTTCATCCTGTCATTCGTCACCATAGAGACAGAGAGAGATTGAGATTTGATGTCTGTGTTTGAGAGTTGATGCTGAGATAAAGATTTGATGTCTGTGTTTGAGAGTTGATGCTGAGATAGAAATTTGATGTTTGTGTTTGAGAGTTGATGCTGAGATAGAGATTTGATGTTTGTATTTGAGTGTTGATGCTGAGATAGAGATTTGATGTTTGTGTTTGAGAGTTGATGCTGAGATATTTTTGAGGGGGGGGACTGGGACTTCCCATATCTGGAGTGAGCCTATCGTCGATTTCATGCGAGCTTCATAGGCAAGTAATTGGCCTCTCTTTGTGCTATTTTTGAAGACCTACCTATCAGTTGTTTCTGAGGGCGGGCTTTATCTCTCTCACTTTCTGTTACGCATAGCCTGCCTGCTATGGCCTGCAGCAGCGATATGACCAAGGAAAAAAAGAAAATGTTAGCTAACAAACATGGGCCAAATGCTACACTAAAGTGCATCTCTGACTATAAACTCGAGATAATATTGTTCGGCTACTTTTCTGCTGCCCTCGGTGGGTTAAATGAAAGACTTGCTGAGGCGAGGTTAACAAGTGTTTAGGCGACTCGCAAATTCACGTTCCCGCAGCTGGCCGCTTTGAATTGCTTTGCGAAACAAAACGAATCTGCACTGAGTGCGATTGTTGATTAATTCTTGATAATTAGCGCGCAAACAAGCGAGACCTAGGCTTCTAGATTGACATAGTGCACCTATTACTGAGACCGGCCCCTTTAGTTGGAATATGTGATCATTGCAGCCTCAGTAGACACGAGAAGAGCAGGAAGACACCAACATAACATGAGGGATAGATGTATTTCTTCACAAAAAAAAAAATCAAATAATAATAGATTGAAAAGAGGTACTAAATAAACCGGACAATTGACATGCTAGAATAGAGACCAGAAAATGGACATCCACAGTCCCTTTCAATCAACACCAGTGATTTCTATAGATAAGGATTGTCAACATTTATGTTGTTTAGTCTGTTTTTGGCTGCATACATGAAGGCCAATGTGAGCAATGTTTTTTCCCTGGTTTGAGGTAGTACTCAAGACATTTATTCAAGGATGGCAGGTCTGAAAATATCTTCTCCATCATCAAGTTATTCAATTAGGCTAAACATGGCCTTAACTCAAAACAGCTGGTAGACCTACTGTTAGGACTATGTCATTTCAAAATGTAAGAGTGTCAATGCAGCCATACTTTCGGGGTCTTTCGGAAATATGTCACCTTTTTCAGCCCTTCTGAGTTTGCAGGTATGATGTTTACAATGTACATGTAAATAAATGTACTCAATAAATAAATATATTTACTAGATTTGTGGGTGTTGTTAAGTGATAAGTTTGTATTTAATTGAGTGGCTGTTTATTTATTTATTTATTCCTGTTTGCCATAATGATGGTCATGATGGTGTGTGGAAAAAGGACCTGCTGTAGCTGAAAATGGAGTGTGTTATCGGGCCAGGGATTTACGTAATGATGCTGCTTAGTTTAGGATAGATTAGTGGAGCTCTTCCAGAACGCATTCATAACTAGGTGAGCTGTTTCAGTTGTATTTGATGACTGATTGGTTGAGCTGTCTCAGTAGTATTTGATTGATTGGTTGAGTTGTTACAGAAGTTATTGATGACCGATTGGTTGTGTGCTTCCAGGTGGGATGTTTCTAGCCACAGGCAGCACAGATCACATTATCAGAGTCTACTACTTTGGGTCTGGACAGCCTGAGAAGATTGCTGAGCTGGAGTCCCACACCGTAAGTGTGTGTGTGTGTGTGTGTGTGTGTGACACCCGGACTACACGGGGTCCGCAATTGAAGCGCTCCATTCGCGGCGCATAGAAATAGTTTCCTTGTGCCAGACTGATTGATCTCTCTTTTGTTCTATACCATTGATCTATTAATCGCTCTTTTGTTCTATACTATTGATCTATTGATCTCTATCTATTGATCTTTTGATCTCTCTTTTGTTCTATACCATTGATCTATTGATCTCTATCTATTGATATTTTGATCTCTCTTTTGTTCTATACCAACTATACCAATCTATTGATCTATTGATCTCTCTATCTATTGATCTTTTGATCTCTCTTTTGTTCTATACAAATCTATTGATCTATTGATCTCTATCTATTGATCTTTTGATCTCTCTTTTGTTCTATACCATTGATCTATTGATCTCTATCTATTGATCGTTTGATCTCTCTTTTGTTCTATACAAATCTATTGATATATTGATCTCTATTGATCT
>NC_063196.1:22780104-22785104 GCF_017589495.1 Alosa alosa
GACATTTTGAAAGAGACCTGCTGGCGTCTACTTTGATAAGCAGCGTCATGAACCGCACTCAAATCACGGTATGTTTTGTTTAATTTCAAATAGCATAGACTTTGTCTGTCCACTTTTGAAATTACATGCGGGTTGAACCCTGGCAAATCGCATTATGTGGTCTATATCTGAAATTATAAGCGTCTATAGCCATTGGGCCTGCAGGTGGCTACTTCGGTGTTTATTGCATTACTTCTTTGCTCTCTCCTGAGGATTAACAACTTACATTAGGCTACTGTTTGCTACTGCGTTGAAATGTTTCTATGGACATTATATATATCATCCCTTTTATTTATTATTTAATTAATTACTATTAATTAGGTAGCATGAAGTCCAAACCAAGTTAGCTGTAGGCCTACCAGGCATTTCTTACAGCTAGCTAATCTCCTTCAAAAGTTAATGAACACGGCACTTCCTTTTTAAAATTGTTGCCCAGCCTCGCACACACCCTTCATAAAAGTTGAATGGTGACCGCGACACAACTTGCCAAAACATTGAACTGCTTTGAGGTGAAGTGCTTTATGGAGGCGTTCCTTCTGTCATAAAATAGTCTACTAGATGCTCTTCTTCACACTGAAAACAGTGGCAGTCCTAGCTTGTAACACCCTGATATTTTTTGGAATCAATTTGTGGTGTGATTGACATCAGATGATCAGACTAGTCATTAGCTAGTTAGTTGTTTTCCGCTCAGTAGTAAGGTAATAGCCTTGATGAGTTTTGTTTTTGCCAATATTCTTGTCGCCCTCCCTGAATTCTGAATATCTTTGCTCGCACACTGTAGGATCTGTAATGTGATTACTGACGCATTGCACTCAACTCTGCTCAGCTGCAGAAGTAGCCCAGAGAAAGAATCTCTCGTGTGTAAAGTTCACTCCAAGTTGGCCTACCCCATAAACTGCATAGGCTATTTTTATTTATCTGTAAAATGACGCATGTGTTTGTTAAACTTTTACAAATTAAGGGTTATTACAGGCACGCACATTTTGTTTGGCGCAAGAAACAAACACAGCACAAAAATACAGCGCAGGCGATTGTTTGTTTTTTTGGGGTTTGTGTTATCTGGCCCCTGCACTTTGAAACTCGTTCCGGCGCCCCTGACACACACACACTATGACACTTACATGCACTCACATGCAATCATACCTACATGAACACTATTAAAAAAAACACTTGCATGCAACCACACACACACACAGAGAGACTCACCCACACATTCTCCCTCTCTCTCACACACACACACACACACACACACACACACACATAGAGAGACTCACCCACACATTCTCCCTGTCACACATACACACACACATAGAGAGACTCACCCACACATTCTCCCTCACACACATACACACACACACATAGAGACTCACCCACACATTCTCCCTCACACACACACACACACATAGAGAGACTCACCCACACATTCTCCCACACACACACACACACAGATAGAGAGACTCACCCACACATTCTCCCTCACACAGATACACACACAAACAACCAGAAGACTTACATGGACTCGCACACACACACTCACACAGAGACCTTGAGTGTGTGTGTGGATGTGTGAGTGTGTGTGGATGTGTGTATGACAGAATGGTAAAACCTTGAGTGTGTGTGGATGTGTGTGTGCACATGTATGTGTGTGTGTGTGTGTCTGGGGTAAACCAGGTCCAGACCATTTTGCCGATAAGTCACATTTATCCTATCTCCCCTTTTTCTTCTTTTTTACACTTTCCTCTCTCTTTCTCTCTCTCTCCCTCTCTCTCTTTCTCTCTTCCACTATCCCCATCTATCTCTCTCTCTCTTCTCCTATCCCCATCTCTCTCTCTCTCTCTCTCTCTTCTCCTATCCCCATCTCTCTCTCTCTCTCTCTCTTCTCCTATCCCCATCTCTCTCTCTCTCTTCTCCTATCCCCATCTCTCTCTCTCTCTCTCTCTCTCTCTCTTCCACTATCCCCATCTCTCTCTCTCTCTCTCTCTCTTCTCCTATCCCCATCTCTCTCTCTCTCTCTCTCTTCTCCTATCCCCATCCTATCTCTCTCTCTCCCCCTATTCCCTCTCTCTCTCTCTCTCTTCTCCTATCCCCATCTCTCTCTCTCTCTCTCTCTTCTCCTATCCCCCTCTCTCTCTTCCCCTATTCCCATCTCTCTCTCTCTCTTCTCCTATCCCCATCTCTCTCTCTCTCTCTCTCCTCTCTCTCTCTCTCTCCTCTCTCTCTCTTCCCCTATTCCTCTCTCTCTCTCTCTCTCTCTCTCTTCTCCTATCCCCATCTCTCTCTCTCTCTCTCTCTTCTCCTATCCCCATCTCTCTCTCTTCCCCTATTCCCATCTCTCTCTCTCTCTCTCTCTTCTCCTATCCCCATCTCTCTCTCTCTCTCTCTCTTCTCCTATCCCCATCTCTCTTCCCCTATTCCCTCTCTCTCTCTCTCTCTCTTCTCCTATCCCCATCTCTCTCTCTCTCTCTTCTCCTATCCCCATCTCTCTCTCTCTCTCTCTCTCTTCTCCTATCCCCATCTCTCTCTCTCTTCCCCTATTCCCATCTCTCTCTCTCTCTCTTCTCCTATCCCCATCTCTCTCTCTCTCTCTCTCTTCTCCTATTCCCATCTCTCTCTCTCTCTCTCTCTCTCTCTTCTCCTATTCCCTCTCTCTCTCTCTCTCTCTTCTCCTATCCCCATCTCTCTCTCTCTATCTCTCTCTTCTCCTATCCCCATCTCTCTCTCTCTCTCTCTCTCACACCATCACCTCTCTTCTTTCTCCTCACTACACAGCAAGTGCAACCCTCCTCCTTTGGAGGACAAAGTCACCAAACTCAAAGTTACCATGGTAGCCTGGGATCGCCACGACAACACGGTCATCACGGCTGCCAACAACCTGACACTGAAAGTGTGGAACTCCTATACGGGCAATCTCATTCACATCCTCATGGTGAGATCAGTGGATTGAGTTCTACTCAACTCAGTTCAGCTACATTATGTTCCGTGAGATCAGTGGATTCAGTTCCATTATGTTCCGTGAGATCAGTGGATTCAGTTCCATTATGTTCCATGAGATCAGTGGATTCAGAGGAACAACTCAGTTCAGTTACATTATGTTCCGTGAGATCAGTGGGTTCAGAGGAACAACTCAGTTCAGTTACATTATGTTCCGTGAGATCAGTGGATTCAGAGGAACAACTCAGTTCAGTTACATTATGTTCCGTGAGATCAGTGGGTTCAGTTCTATTCAACTCAGTTCAGTTACATTATGTTTCTTTTTTTCCATTCTGTTTGATGGTATTCTGTTGAATTCAATTTGGTTGAACTATCAACACTATTAAATGAATGTCTGAATCCAGCTGTTGCTCTCTCCATATTACGTATGGCTGAAAATAAAGCCTTCTATTATGACTGGGATCAGTTGCATTAGTTTAGAGAGGGCTTTGTTCATGTCTCTGACTCTTGCATTATCAGTGCTCTATGTGTTGAAGAAGAAATGAAACCATGATGACTGCTTCAATAAACGGTGTGTGTGTGTGTGTTTGTGTGTGTGTAGGGCCATGAGGATGAGGTGTTTGTTCTGGAGCCACACCCCTTTGATCCCAGAGTGCTCTTCTCCGCCGGGCATGATGGGAACGCCATCGTGTGGGACCTGGCCAGAGGCGTCAAGATTCGCTCCTACTTCAACATGGTAAGCAAACACAACACACACACACACACACACACTTTTCACCATTGAAACTCCTTCTGCACCCACTTGCAACAGCCTCCATCTCTTTCTTTCTAAATCTTCTTCATTGTGGCTTTAGTCATAGTGTCTCATTCTCTCTCTCTCTCACTCACACACACACACTCTCTCTCTCTCTCTCCATCTCTCTGTCTTTCTCATTCTCATAGTCTCATCTGTGCCACTCATAACATAATGGCTCTGAGCCCTCAAACTTCAAAGATCTTTTCCCACTCTATCCTCCTCTTTCTCTGCCTCTCTCTCTCTCTCTGTCTCTCTCTCGCGCGTCTTATATCAGTCGTTACACTACACTTACTGTGACCTTTTAATGATCTCTCGTTCTCTCTCTCTCTCTCTCCTATTCTCTCATTAATTTCGTCTCTCTCATTCTCACATTCACTGTTGGATTGTCTTCAGCGCCTGATAACATTGTGTGGCAGAGTTTGCAGACCTCAAGGATCTTTGTCCGGCGTTTCCTGCTGTTTAATTTCCTTGTGATTGTTTCCGTAGAAACAGGGGTCCCGCTCGTCACGAGCACAGGGGGGGCCCCAAGGCTGCGACTCTAATATCAGAACCTGCGGGTGGTTGTCATGGCGTTGATATTTTATTGCCGAGGCAATTTGGCGAAGCGTTGCAAGACTTGGGATGGTGGAAGAGGTTAACCTATCGGAGATAAAAGATGTGTGTGTGTGTGTGTCTGTGTGTGTGTGTGTGTCTGTGTGTGTGCGTGTCTCTGTGTGTGTGTGTGTGTGTGTGTGTGAGAGTGTGTGAAAGATGAGGCACTCCTGCGGTTTGTTAGCTTTGGAGGGGTCGTGCTGGTAGTGGTGGTGGAGCCATGAGTCTACACACACACACACACACACACACACACACACACAGTGCATTTACACAGAGAGTCTACACACACACACACACACACACACACAGTGCATTTACACAGAGAGTCCACACACACACACACACACACACACACACACACACACACAGTGCATTTACACAGAGAGTCTACACACACACACACACACACACACACACACACACACACACAGTGCATTTACACAGAGAGTCTACACACACACACACACACAGTGCACACACACAGTGCATTTACACAGAGAGTCCACACACACACACACACACACACACACACACACACACACAGTGCATTTACACAGAGAGTCTACACACACACACACACACACACACACACACACACACACACACACACACACACACACAGTGCATAAACACAGAGTAC
>NC_063196.1:22790104-22795104 GCF_017589495.1 Alosa alosa
TACACACACACATTTCTTGAATTTCCCCTGGGGATCAATAAAGTATCTATCTATCTATCTATCTATCTGTACAGAAACACACACATGCACATGCCTTTTACCACACACCTGCCGCACACATGCACCTGCCTTGCGCACACATGCAGCACACACACACAAACATGCACACACACACACACAAACACACACACACACACACACACACACAGAGTTTTGTTCGTGCATTGGTCACCTAAAAAGTAGGCGATGTAGTCCAACATCTACATGCAATATCTTTACAACAACAACGCCTAATTACGACCTATACATTTGGACAACTTTATACAGCCCTATAAAGGTTACCTTTAGTTTTGTTCAATTTACGTTGGTATGGCTTTAAACATTGTGTAGCTTTAACATCAGCCTAAGCATTATACCAAGCTCCGCTAAGGTTTTGACAAGCACCACAATTTTACCTACCTTGTTGGTGCCCATCTGAAATAACTCCAAGCTTTGCTATGGTCCCTCCATCCTTTCGTTGTTTTCAAAAAATGTTAGTGAATTGGCTTAAATCAGCTTATTATCTCTTGTTAACCAGCAACCATAGATAGTAAAAGAAAGCAGCAAGTAGCCCTGGCTACAATTTTTGTAGTTGCTGTGTCCATTCATTATTATTCTCTCTCCTGCTCAATCTGTAAAGTAGAGTTTGTAAACACGTTATCATCAACTTAATGCACGCACAACTTTTGAAAAAATTGTAAATAGCCTACTGTCATGCAGTTAACTTGGTGTGAATACACACAGAGGAAATTGTTTCTTGTTGTTGAGTTGCCTGATGGTATAACGGGCGTAGTAGCTTACACCTGCAGGAGCTTGGCAGCCACCTGTGCTGCACAGCACGCCGGCTTCTCTCATCTATCACGACACATTGTTCCCATTTCTGCAAACCATACATAATTACAAGGAAAATATTACCACACAAGGGAAATCAATTGTGGTGTCCATTAAGATGTGAAAAATAGGCATAAATAGTGTACACATTTTCCCGCGAATCCTTGTGGATGTGTTGATGACATAAATGAGGGAAATATTAGGGGACTTAGGGGGAGGCGTGATGTTGAACTGCATCGCGATGCCATTTAACCCAAATGCCCAATGACGCGGGAGAGAAGAGATTAACTGACAGAAGAGCTGCATCGTCTATAGAGGGGTAATGTTAGATTACATTGCAAAAATATCACCATGCATTCATAACCTCGCGATTCAGTGAGAGTGATCCTAAAACATCGAAAGTATGTCTTGGTGACATTTAGGTATTACATTTTGTCAAGAAAAAATCAATGGCAAACTGTTCTCAACTGAACAGTTCTTATAGCACTGTGAACCGCTCCTCGGCCGCGCCTAGCAACCGCTTTATATCCTCACATAATAGCAATCCGCTATGTAACAAGCGCGCCTGTTGTTAAAGGAATGAGATGACGCTCTGATTGGTTTATTGCACGTTACACCTAAACCACACCCATGAGTAATGTAGCTAGTTCAGACCACCCCATTTTAGATTTGCGTCGGACGCAACAGTCATTATCCCGCAGTTAAAATAGCAACAGTGCCCAAGATCCTGCCCCACAAAGCACGGCGTAAGCTGGGCGGTTTCATACTTGCGTTTCAGATCGTTAAGATAGAGCCCCATATATGTGTGTGTGTGTGTGTGTATGCGTATGTAATTGTGTCCATAAATGTATAATATATCAGAAAGTATGTATTCTCCATGTCCGTGTGTGAATGCACATCTATAAACGTACCGTGTGTGTGTGTGTGTGTGTGCGCAGGTTCGGTGAGTTCCCCCACTGAGGTGTCGTCCCCTCCTAACGTGGGCCTACGGCGCAGTGGTCAGATCGAGGGGGTGCGGCAGATGCACAGCAATGCTCCTCGTAGCCAGATGGCCACCGAGAGAGACCTGGTGGCCTGGAGTCGCAGGGTACTGGTGCCCGAGCTACTGCCTGGCATCGCCAGGTATAGAACACACACACACACACACACACACACACACAGACAGGGACCTGGTGGCCTGCATAAACACAGGTATAGTGTATAGAACACACACACACACACGCACACACTCTCACACACACAAGAGACAGGGACCTGGTGGCCTGCATACACACACACACACACACACACACACACACACACACACACACACACACACACACACATACACACAAGACAAAAGGGACCTGGTGGCCTGCATACACATACACACACATACACACGCACCCATACACGCACACACAAGAGTACTCGTCCCCAGGTTATTGCCCGGCATTGCCATCAATATAACACAATATATAATGATATATAATGAATAATATAATGAGTGTGTGTGTGTGTGTGTGTGTGGTGTGTGTGTGTGTGTGTGCCTGCAGTAAACAGGAGGTCTGGAGGGAAGCTAAAGGAGAGGAGGAGATCAACATCTACAGATCAGAGAGACGACGACGCAGCCTGCACAGCCAGTTCCACAGAGAGAACCGGGTAAGACACACACACACACACACACATGCTCACACACACACACCTCACACACACACTCACACACACACACACACACACACACACACACACACACACACATGCTCACACACACACACACACACACACACACACACACACACATGCTCTCTCACACACACATGCTCACACACACACACAGGTAGTTCATTAAAACTGTAAAGATTGAAGGTGACTGGGTGGGAGGTCTTCGTCTTAATATCCTGACGATTCTCAAGGGGCTAAAAATTGAACAGGGTGCAGAATTACACATGGGCCCATGCTCACACACATATCACATGGGCCCATGCTCACACACACACACACACACACACACACACACACACATGGGCCTGTGCTCACACACACATCACATGGGCCCATGCCCACACACACACACACACATGGGCCCATGTTCACACACACATCACATGCACCAATGCTCACACACACATCACATGCACCTGTGCTCACACACACACATATCACATGCACTAATGCTCACACACACATCACATGGGCCCATGCTCACACACACACACACACACACACACACACATGGGCCCATGCTCACACACTCACATGGGCCCATGCTCACACACACACATGGGCCCATGCTCACACACACACATCACATGCACCCATGCTCACACACACACACATATCACATGGACCAATGCTCACACACATATCACATGGGCCCATGCTCACACACACATCATGGGCCCATGCTCACACACACACACACACACACACACACACGAGCCCATGCTCACACACACACACACACATGGGCCCATGTTTCACACACACACATGGGCCTATGTTTCACACACACACACACACATACACACACACACATGGGCCTATGTTTCACACACACACACAATAATAATACACACACACACATGGGCCTATGTTTCACACACACACACATGGGCCCATGTTTCACACACACACACATACACACACACACACACACATATCACATGGGCCCATGTTTCACACACACACACACATGGGCCCATGTTTCACACACACACACACATATCACATGCACTAATGCTCACACACACATCACATGGGCCCATGCTCACAATAATAATAATAATAATAATAATAATACACACACACACACATGGGCCTATGTTTCACACACACACACACACACATATCACATGCACTAATGCTCACACACACACATGGGCCTATGTTTCACACACACACACAAACACACACACACACATGGGCCTATGCTCTCACACACACACACACATGGACCAATGCTCACACACATATCACATGGACCCATGCTCACACACACACACACACACACACACACACACACACACACACACATGGGCCCATGTTCTCACACACACACACACATATCACATGGGCCCATGCTCACACACACACATGGGCCCATGCTCACACACATATCACATGCACCCATGCTCACACACACATCCCATGCGCCATATTAGCACATTTGGAACACTTAACCACTGAATTCATGTGTTGCGCTCTGACCCTAGTAGTACCTAGTCATGCAGTCTGCATTCACACTACATTTTTGAAAACAATGGGTCATTCCGAAGAGCTCATGAACTCAAGCGTGGCACTGTCATTGGGTGGACAAAGCAAGGTCCATAAAGACAAGGTTTGGTGAGCTTGGTATGGAAGAACTTGACTGGCCCACACAGAGCCCTGACCCCAACACCTTTGGGATGAACTAACTCAGATTGTGAGCCAGGTCTTCTCGCCCCACATCAGTTCCTGACTTAACCAAAGCTCTTCTGGATGAATGGGCAAAAGCAGTCCCACAGACACACCAGGACTTTGCAAACGCCTCAGAAGAGTAGGGGCTGTTATAGCTATCCCATGTCTATAAATTTAGAGTGGAACCTTATAATAGCTATCCTATCCCTATACATTTAGAGTAGGAGCTGTTATAGCTATCCTATGTCTATAAATTTAGAGTGGAACCTTATAATAGCCATCCTATGCCTATACATTTAGAGTGGGAGCTGTTATAGCTATCCTATGCCTATAGATTTAGAGTGGGAGCTGTTATAGCTATCCTACGCCTATAGATTTAGAGTAGGAGCTGTTATAGCTATCCTACACCTATAGATTTAGAGTAGGAGCTGTTATAGCTATCCTATGCCTATAGATTTAGAGTTGGATGTCTTAAAGGTTGCTGTATGTGTAATGGTCAGGTGTCCCCATACATTTGTTCAGACAGTTCATACATTTATGTGCACATCCACACACCCAGATATTTACTATGTGAGTTTATCTATCTAGTATTGGACTAAAGTACTGAAGGAGGTGCACTCATATATACACAGAGGCACAAACACACACGCACACACACACACACACACACACACACACACCTTCACACTTCTCAGACAATACACATAGTTCTCGCACACTTCGTTGTGTGTCTGTATGTGTGCTTGTCAATG